>NC_079202.1:22994211-23227979 GCF_026745355.1 Beta vulgaris subsp. vulgaris
GTATTTTTGGGTGAACTTTCTAGGCTCCTTCCTTTCACAATAGCAAAATATGTAAGCTAGGGAAAATTATATTGCATTTATGCTTTCTATGGGGGTGATATGTTCAGTCTAGATGACAGCATATTGATTCCTCTATCAATGCTTGTCCTGCATTCTTCATAACGAAATAATGCCTCTCAAAATGGAAAAAGGAAAAGAGAAAAAAGAGAAATAAGCTATATACTTTCTACTCCGCATTATATAGCCTGCAGGATCTTGTTTCCTATCCCAGTTTTTATAAACAAAGATTTTTATTGAATGAAAGTAGAACGTGAGAAAATTAGCATTAATTTTCTTTTGTCACGTTCTTAGATTGATTTCATCTTCTGATTTACTTAGATAAATCCAACTTTCAGGCTTGTATGTGCATGATTATTTCAGGTGTTGTTTCACTTGTCTGATGAATAGTCACAAAACATATGTCACTATAATGAAAATACTTCTCCTGAAGTTGCGTTTATTCTGACTCATCTCAAAGGTGGGATTGATATAAGAAGTGGTGTAAAGTTTGAATCTTTATTATTGCCTTTCTAAAATAAAATGGAGGTTCCAGTTGATAAATGTAAATGAAGTTTGTGAAAATATGTCATTGTTTTTGTGGAAGAATGACTAATGTGATTAACTGCGAATGGGTATTGGTGGTTTGGGAATTATTGATATCTCTGGAGCTCAAATATTATATAAATTTTGATACCCAAAAAGGCCAAATACAATCTTATCAGTTTATTATTTGCATTAACCACATTGGACTTTGGAGTAATTCAATTAATGTGCCTTTTGTGCCCTAGACAGGTATACAAAATGTTGGATGTGTAATACGTGTATGATTAATTTACTAGCTGAACTATATAGCTCAGGAATCTGAGTAGTTGCTTCAGATATACACCAGAGATCTAGGTATTATGATGTTTAACTTGCTTGTCCATTTCTGATGCAATGCTGGTGATGCACAAAAATTATATGTTCACTATGGTTTCCCACCTTTCCTACTGCATTTATGAACAGAAGAGAATAATATAATTTTTGGCTCATGATAGTTCATGGCGTAGAATATGCATTTGGAGCACATGATTACCCAACTAGTGGTGTTTTTGAGGTTGAGCCACGACAATGTCCAGGGTTCAAGTTTAGGAAGTCGATATTTATCGGGATGACCTGCTTGGACACAAAGGAAGTCAGAGAGTTTATGGAGAGGCATGCTGCAAGCTACAATGGTGATACATACCACTTGATCGTCAAAAACTGTAACCACTTTTGCAAGGATGTGTGCCACAAGCTAACTGCCAAGAAAATCCCGAATTGGGTTAATCGACTAGCCAAGATAGGTATGGTTTTCTTGGTACATACCACCTGCAAGTACAATGCGTAGTATTTGTGGGTATATAGCAGCAAATTCCTCACATTTTATCTTAAAACTTCTCTCTTCGCAGGTTCAGCATGCAACTGTGTACTTCCTGAAACTCTAAAAATTAATGTTGTTCAAGAAGATACAAGTTTGGTAACATATGATAGTGATAAGAAAAGACTAAAGAATGCCTTCAGTTGTCTGTCATCCATCTCTATGCGTCAAAAGCAGTTGTCAGCCTCTTCATTATTTCTATGTTCTCCACTGAAAAGCTGTTTGCCTTCATGCGAACTAAAGAGTTCCAAAAAGCGTTCTTTAACCGAAAGGTAAAAAACTAAAAAAGGAGAAAGAAAAAAAGAATCCCTGTAGGGCCTTTTCTGAGGTTCGTTCTCGAACATTTAGTTGCATCTGCTATGCTAATCTTAGCTCTGTAAGCTTGTAGGAGCAAGGATAAGGGGAAGTGTAATTTAAGCTGTAATTATGTCATTTTTATGGTTTCCCTATCTTGTTGTATTCATCGCGGTCACTGGTTTGTATCTTGCTTCACTACTGTAATCTAGTTCTTATTCTGCTGCTAACAGACCAAGTTTATGGTCTCTATTTTCTGCTGGACGATTATCCAACAAATGACCAGCTTTCAGTGGCTTAAGATTCATAATCTAAATTGTAGTTCTCAGGGCTGTTTTTCTTAAGAAAAGGTCTTGATGAGATGCATCTCAGTCATAATGATTGGATATGATCTTGCAATCTCAATTTCTGCATGTCAGCTTCTGTATGTTTGTTACTAGTTTATGAGTGTGTTGTGCTACAATACTTTTTTGTTGGCAACGGGGAAACAAGGAAACACAACAAGCCTTTCTGGCCCATAATGGCCAGATCTGGGCTCTTTGTACATCTTTAGAGGTGAGTTTCCTACATTCAAATGAAGGTTTCTTCCCTCTTGAATACTGTCAACGAGAGTTTCGGGGAATTTGTCATAAGCTTGTGGTTCACGTAGACTGCTTACTACTTCTATGCAGTCAGTCCAAATGATAGCTGTTAGCTTATGGGGCCTCTCTAATAGCCCACTAAACAGCTTGGAGTTCAGCTTGAAGCGGAGATTTTGCTAAGATTTTCTCTTAGTGCTTGCTAAGAGTGCAGGAGATGAATAGGTCCAACTGATTCCAACAGAAATTTGTCTCGCCCTTTTTTTTTGCCCTTTTGATAGATTCCTACTGATGGCCCCTCTTACCAGAGACCCATGTGATCTCTTCGATTGCATTGAGAGATCCCATAGTAAAAACTTTTCCATACTAGGCAGCAATGACAAGAGAGTAAACGTTTCTCGCCACTGAGATCTTGTTTCATACCCTATCTGCACAATCCTGGTGGCGATAGGAGCCACATGACCAAAGGCTATTTTGTTTCACTGAATCCAAGTTCTACTACAATTGTTTTTTTTTTTTTGTAAAACAATATCTTGCATTATTGACCATAAAATATCAAAATTGACAACTAATATCTATTTATATCTAAGATCCAAGACAAATAAATGACATGCTGCCACATGAATCCTCCCCTCTTCCACACAATCAAATGAGAAATCATACAATAAAAATGTGTTTTTTAGGACTCAAACCCCTGACTTCTCAAGTTCTCATTTGTATGTTAAAATACTAACCAACTACACTACAATACTTAATTGGTATTTTGTTGGGGGGGGGGGAATTATTCAAACACAAGATAATATTTCTATTTTTAAAACTTCAAATGAATGTTGGTAAATAGTAGGGAGCATATAGCTCGGAACACGAACTAGTTTCAATCTATAATTGGTGAAAGTATCGTTTTGGATAAATTTAATTTGATATTTAAAGTAAGGGAAAAACTAGTGAAAGTAAATAAACTTGGTCAAAAAGTAAATGAAATTTATGTAAAAGTAAAAAAATTGGGAGCTAGTTTGAGAAGTTGCATAATTGCAAAAAATACCATTAATGATACAAGGATGATGTACGCAACCCGATTGTGTGTGTGTGTGTGTGTATATATATATATATATATATATATATATATATATATATATATATATATATATATATATATATATATATATATATACGGATGTGCTATAGTATGAGCTGAAATATATCATGTTCTACTCCCTTTTTCAAGAAAACAAAAGTGTGATCCCTTACTGCAACAAGTGCATAGAAAATTAGAAAGATATATGCACTTTTATTTGGTGTATATAGAACTATTGGGGATGGTTCAGAAAAACATGATGAGGCAGCAGACGCCATGGATGAGGAAATGACCAGTGAAGGAAAGAGCTCATCCAAGGATCCAACCATTTTGGTCTCTTGCAAGCACAAAATAGATACTAAGCTGATGCGGTCAACAGTTTTATTGAGTCCTTCAGAGAATATGTGCATAGCAAAATAAAAGATACTCCGAAATCCAATTGTCAAGAGATACATATTGTTTGTGTCTGAAGTGTGTGGCATTTATAGGAATCAGATTATAAGGACAGTACAAAGGTTTATGAATGGTAATCCCGACGAGCTTGTAATGTTGAAAGATCTACCATAGGATGATAAACTTGTTTGTGTACTCGTGTGTCTTGTTGAGTAGTTTGACATACTTTCATATGTCGTAGGTTTTTCCGTTCTTTTTATCAAATACTACTCATAAATGTTGCTCTCTATGATACGACAACTTTTGTTGTGATAATTTTGGGTTGTTAGAAATATCAAATGCCTTTTATTTGCTAAGAATTTAATGTTTTTTGTTGCATGCAGTTACAAGGTTATCCAAATAATAACATAAGATTAGAATTCGGGAATTCAATTCCAATATTTTCCAAACAACACAAAGTCTTAAAAAAGACGGTCTCACGTTAGTCTTAACGTGAGACCTGACCAGCCTAAGATATATATATTTTAGAAAACGGACCGCGTCTTACAAATTCTCACGATAATATTTTGGCGAATTAGTTAAGTATTTTAGCATAATAGTTTAAAGCTAGTATATGTATGTAGACTTCCATTGTTTTTTAGTTAACATATTCAATACATTAGTTAGTGTTGTCCTATAGTTAGTTAAGGTTAATTGAGCATTATTTTGGTTTCTAATATAACATAAACGAAGAAACAACTTTTTTACAAATCTAAAATGTCAAATACAAAAGACAACCTGAAAAAATAACTTAAAACAACCTAGCATTTGGAGTATTTATTGTACCAATTTCAGTTTGGTTCTTACTTGAAATTTATTTTTGTAGTCTTCTCAAAATGACTTTTCTTTCTTGCACTTCCTCTTTTTGTTTTTGAACCATACGAGTATAAAATAACCAATGTAGTTGTACTTGATGATGAGCATCGTTCTTCTACGATTAGTTTTGTAGTTAAGACTTTGTTTATAATTGCAGTATTTTCGTAGACTTCTTGAAGTGCCTTTCTTGCATCTTCATTATCTTGACTTTTGAGAATGAGACAGTAGAACTAATTTTCTCGCGGTTTCATATCGCCATGGGGTTACATTGGTTTACCTACTGTTCATTTCTCTTTTCCACACTTTCCTCTTTACATATCTAATCCACCTTTTGCACATATACTTATGTAGTATTTTTGTGATTGAACGCATGTGCATGATTCTCATGGCATGAAAATACAACAATTTTAGCAACATAACTATTACTTCATATTATTTAACTATTATGAATAAAATGTCAAATACAAAAGACAACCTGAAAAAATAACTTAAAACAAATCATATCACAATGCAAAAGTTAAGTTTTCGGTACCAAAAGTGATCTGATTTGTTTCTTCAAAGTTTTTGCAAGTGCAAGTTATCATCTAACAATGGGCAGTATATATTACCCTTTCTGATAAATATGTGTCAAACTCTTCTTTCATTCCAAACATGATAAACAT
Organism: Beta vulgaris subsp. vulgaris; assembly: GCF_026745355.1. NCBI lineage: Eukaryota > Viridiplantae > Streptophyta > Magnoliopsida > Caryophyllales > Amaranthaceae > Beta > Beta vulgaris. The sequence goes on from NC_079202.1 coordinate 22,999,507, forward strand.
CTTATCAAATGAAAAAACAAAGTATGTGTTTGTGGACATTGTCATTGCAAATTCGTGCTCAAATATTTGACTTAAATCTAAATTAAACATCTAATGTAGGTTGTATGCAAAGAATGAAGGAGAAAAACAATACAGGTTTTAGGATGTCTCGATGGATTAGAGAAGAAAGAGAGAATGTTTATGTGTGATACTAAAGTTATGGTCAATAAAATGCATTATAGTTAGTTATAAACATGGTGAACTATTGCCCTAGATTCTTTTAGCTTGATTTTTATATTTTATTAGTTTAGAGCCTTAACTTGTGCTCTATCGCAACAAGTGCATAGAGAATTGGAAAGATGTATGCACTTTTATTTGGTGTAGATAGAACTATTGGGATGGTTCAGAACAACATGATGAGGCAGCCTTATGCCATGGATGAGGAAATGATTAGTGAAGGAAAGAGCTCATCCAAGGATCCAACCATTTCGTTCTCTTGCAAGCGCAAAAAGATAGTAAGCTGATGCGGTCAACAATTTCGATGAGTACTTCAGAGAATATGTGCATAGCAAAATATAAGACACTCTGAACCCCACTTGTCAAGAGATACATATTGTTTGTGTCTGAAGTGTATGACATTTATAGGAATCAGATTATGAGGGCAGTAAAAAGGTTTATGAATCGTAATCCCGATGAGTTTGTAATGTTGAAAGATCTACCATAGGATGATAAACTTGTTTGTGTACTTGTGTGCCTTGTTGAGTAGTTTGATATACTTCCATATGTCGTAGGTTTTTTCCATTCTTTCTATCAAATACTACTCATAAAAGTTGCTCTCTATGATGAGATAACTTTTGTTGTGATAATTTTGGGTTATTGGAAATGTCAAATGCCTTTTATTTGCTAAGAATTTAATGTTTTTTGTTGCATGCAATTACAAGGTTATCCAAACAATAACATGAAATTAGAATTCGGGAATTCAATTCCAATATTTTCCAAACAATAACATGGATTTGAAATATTGGAATTCAATACCCATGTTTTCCAAACAAGTTTCAGAAATTCAAATTGGAATTCAATATCATTATTTCAATTTCTAAAATTAAAATTCTACAATTAAAATGAAATACGGGCTTATAAATGCTACCTGAAGTTGTTTGAAAGTCATAAGGAAAGTTGTAATTTATAGGAACATAGGTAGGAACGGTAAGTAAGTAAAGAAGCAAAAAGTAAGTAAATCAATTTCTACATTTTGTGAAAATTTGAAATTCGCATAAATTTCAACTTTTTTTCATTTTTACGCCCTACCAAACAAAGCCTTAGAGCATGAGCAATGGAGTTGGTTTTGGTTGGTCTAGCAAAAAGTAAAGCTAGTTTTACTTAGTTTTACTATTGGAGCAATTGGTCCTTGGAGTTGGTTGGTCTGGAATGCTAGACCAACCATGGCTTGGATGGTGTGCATAGCAACGAATGGGGTGTTGTCATATGTATCAATATTGCTTTATTATTGCTGTTTTTTTTTTCCAGATTGTTTTTTTTTTTTTTTGTTTTAAAGAAAATAAAATTAGCTTATAATTTTATCTAAAAAATTACATTACAACTGTAAAAAAAAATTATCTATAAATTGAGCCTAAATTTAATATATTTTACCATATTTTTACACAACCTACAATTCTTTCTAATAACTTTCTCCTACCTAAAATTATTCAAAATGTATATAAAGTAATTAATATATCACTAATTAAAACATGAATAAAAATTATCTATTCTATATAAGAATAAGAATATTTTTGATAGGAAAAAGAGTGTATGATGGAGTATACCAGTAGGACTAGTCTACCCATTGTGAGAAAAAAAAGATAAATTGGTGGAAAGTTAGTGAAATGTGAGGGGTAAGAAGGAGGAAAGGAGAGAGAATGAAAAAAAATATATAAAGACCAACAAAAACCCACCTACCCATTGTATATGCTCTTACGCTATGTTCAGTTCACCTTATTTTTGCTTATTTTAGATCTAATCAGATCAAATCATATTAGAAAAATTAAGTTCAGATCATATCATGCTTATATTTAAAAACTCATTATTACTATTAATATTATTATTTACTAGTACATTTGTTTAAAAGGATTATTATTGTTGCTGTTATACTTATTAATTATTAATATTGGTAATTATTATTAATATTGTTGTTGTCATTATAAATGTCATTGTTATCATTATTTTAAGTTATTTTATTGTTCTTAAATAATAGAAAATTAAAAGCCACGTGTTAAGAACATAAGATTGACGCAAAAATAAGAGATATATATAAAATATGATAGCTTAGATTCATGACAATGAAACTACTAAGTTCGGATTACATTTCAAAATAAGCTAAGTGTGAGATACAAATTATAAATTTAGATTCGGTATACCTCTTCCTATTGAATTCCAAATCGCTCTAGCTATTTGAAGTTGCACGCTATTTTTTTTCTTGCGCAATAGTTGTTTGTGTATCTTATTTTATTTTATATGAAAAAAAGGAGTTGAGTCTGCCGACTTCTCAAGTGTGAAACATTTTTTTATAAGAGAAAGTGTGAAACATTGTATAAGTGCTCTTATAAATTAATGATTTGGATTATATAATTATTTTAGTAATAATAATAATTATTATGATTATAATCATTGTTGTTGTTATTATAATAATGATAATAATTGTTATTGTTAATAATAAAAGTTATGTAAAAATTGTAATAGAAATAAAATGATAATAACAGTAATACTATAAATAAGATCTTATAATGTACTGTATTGCATAATAATGAATTACAAAGTAATAATATAATAGTAACAATATATTTTATAAAAGATAAAATCTTGTAGATCAGATCAGATCAAATCATATCAGTTCAGATTAGATCAGTTCAGATCAGAAAAAATAAGTTCAGATTAGATCATGTTGTTGCCTAAAAATCAACGGCTACTCTTATGACACATGGTACTATTTCAGCCCTACAGGCGACATTTGTTTATGCAAAGAAAAGTACAAAGGCCTGCAGGTTCTTTGGGCTAAAGTACACTTTTCTGAAGAAAAGGTGTACTAAAAAGCTCCCTTGTGGCCCTGAAATTGTATTTAGGCCCAATAAAGTAAAGCATGATTCAGCTAAAAGGTAAAATGTATTGACCAATCATCACTTTCCACGTGTCCTGATATTATTGCTCAGCCAATCAGATGCTCCCAAATTAGGGTGACATCAAGGTACAACAGTCATTTCAAACAGTATAAATAGTCCTTGAAATCAGGGGAAAGGTACGTTTTTCAGAGCATGGTACTGTTATTCTGCCATAAAATTCTCCCTCTCTCTCTCTACTTTCTCTCTCTAAAAGTTCCTTCATATCCCTGATATCTGACTTAAGCATCGGAGGGGGAAATACCACCCAAACCTCCAGGGTGGGTCCCTTTTTGCAGGTTGCTGGTCAGAAGTTTGTACCGGGATCTGAGCCAATCATTGTTGCACAAGTCTCTAAATTAAGAATCCGAAGTTGGGAGTTGTTGTATTAGTTTACTAGTTTCATACTACGTAACATTTGGCGCCGTCTGTGGGGAGACGCAACGATGACAGATTGTCATTCATCCAATGTCGCAAGGAACAGAAGTTTTAGAGTTCAGGTAGAAGACACTATGGACGACGAGAGGCCACCCCGTGGACGGGAAAGAGGCCATGTTGCCATCCATCTGGAGGGTAGGACTGCGACTCCAGTCATCCAGGAAAACCTTGATCGTCCGGTGACAGCTGGTCACTTGGAGAATGTCTTAAATGATTTCCTGGCCAGAATGGCCGTTGTCATGGAAGAGCAGATTAAGAACAATATGTTGTTCTTTCAGATAAGTCCAGGAGGAGAGGCAGCAGAGCCACTCAAAGGGAGGTCCCAAGAGGGTCGTCCAGGGACTAGCCGGCCACCTCGGCCAGAGTTGACCAGGCCGCTTTCCAAGGGAAAGCAGCCAGCTGTTAGTGACTCCAGGAGGAAGATGGACTGGAGACTGGTAGTCCATCCAGGACACAATATTCCCCCTACTGGCCACAAAATGGAAACTGATGCTAGGGAATATCTGGAGGCCAAGAGGGTGGCAGCCCAACAGCGTTCAGCCTCTGGTTCCACTCCTTATATGAAGGACCCGTCATTGAGGCTCCCGTCCAGAACAGTAGGACGAAGCCATGGACCTTCGGCTTTTCAGCCAAGGCAAGAGGAAACAGTTTTGCAGCCAATGGTGTACAGGCGTCAAGCCTTAGCTAATACCTCTTCTAATCCGGTACTAAAGGAGTACTGCCGGGAGCACATACCCATTGAGGGTCAGGTTGGGGAACTCCAGATCAATTGGCCAACTCCTTTCTCGATCAGAATTATGGAGTCCCCTCCTTTCCCAAAGGTTAAGCTCCCAACCATCGAACCTTTCGATGGAACAACAGATCCAGACGATCATCTATCAGCCTATAAGCATCAGATGTATGTCCAAGGGGTGGACGATGCTACTTGGTGTAAGAATTTCCCAGCTACGTTGAAGGGAGTAGCTCAGAAATGGTTTAACAATCTGCCGCCTAACTCAGTGAACAATTTCACTGAGCTCAGTATCCTGTTCACTAGTCACTTTGTGGCTAATCGTCAAGAAACAAAAAACAAGCATGCACTTAGGTAAGGTGGTTCAGGGTCCTAAAGAGGCCTTGAGAGGTTATGTGAAGAGATTCAACCTAGAAGCGTTGCAGATCCAGGATCTGAATGCGGGAGTGGTGTTTGACGCCTTCATCAGAGGCTTAAGACCAGGAAGCTTTAAGTTTGATTTGGTCAAGAAGAAAATCACCACATTGACGGAAGCTTTGAAGGAAGCTGAAGCATTCATTCATGCCACGGAGGTTTGTGCTGAGGCAAAACAGCCAGAGGTAAAGAAGGTAGAAGAGGCTATTCAGCCAAAAAAGAATCCGCCCAAAAAAGCTGAAACTTGGGCAATGACTTTTTTGACCACCTCGTCCAAGAGGAGTAGGCGGTCTGAGCCGGCGGCCTCAGTTGAACCTATAGAGTTCAACAAAGATCAATATTCCATTCTTATGGAAATTAAAGATCAGCATGAGTTAAAGGCGCTGGCCGAAATGAAGACGCCCTACCGTAACAGAGACAAAAGCAAGTATTGTCATTTCCACAAGGATTGTGGACATGAAACCAATGAATGCAAGCACTTGAAGAGAGCATTAGAAGATTTGGCCAGAAAGGGTAAGATGAACAATTACCTACCTTCGTCAGGCTGGAAATTCCAGAAAAGAGATAACCGTCAAGGAAGAAATGGATGGTGATAGCACGGATGATGATGTTGTAATGGTCATGGAGGATTTGCGGCCGGAGGTCCAACAAATCGCGGCCACAAAAACTATTTAAGGGAACACAGTCAGGTTATGCTCACCAACCAGGCCGAGTCTGATCCCTTCCCCAAAATAGTGTCAGCGAGCTGGACCGAGGAAGATAAGGACGCCGCATGATGACCCCTAGTTGTGGAAATGAAGATTGCCAACCTCAGGGTTAGGCGAATTCTGATTGATACCGGAAGCTCTACTGATATAATCAGTGCTGATTGTTTGTCTCGTTGAAGTTTGATAAACATGACTGGTGCCTGTAAATCACCCTATAATCGGTTTCGGCGGAGGATCATCCATCCCATGGGGACCGTCACTCACCCGTCAGGGTTGGGGAGAAAATGCTGCCGGACGCTTTTTGTGAAATTTTTGGTAGTACGAGACTTGACCGCTTATAAGTCATTCTTGGACGACCTACCTTAAATCACATCAAGGCTGTTATTGTGACCCACTTAATGCTAATGAAGTTTGAGTGTGATGGGGGGAAGATTGGATCTCTCTATGGAGATCAGCAAGCTGCTAGAGAATGCTACCTTACCACTCTCAAACCATCATCATGGAAAGAAAAGGCAGAGCATCAAAAGGACCGGGAAGATGACTCGGCCGAGAAGGTAAAGGGTCAGATTGTTGAGCTAAAGCAAGAGATGGAGAAGGTTCAAGTGCAACCTCTTCCTGAGAACAAGCCGTCAATGCTCTTGCCCAGCAAGAAAAGAAAGTGTTTGGCTATTAAAGAAGAAAAGAATTCATCTGAGGAGGTTATGGCAATATATGACCTGGGACTAGAACGTCCGGAGCGGTAGAAAGTCCGGTAGAAATCTGTTTAAAACCAGATCGTCCAGAAAGGACATTGAAGATTGGGTCCGTCCTGAATTTGAGATCAAGGACGCTTTGATCAACGCTAAGAGAATTTTAAGATGTTTTCGCCTATACAGTAGAGGAAATGCCTGGGATAGATCCTGAGGTGGCGTGCATAGGCTAAATATTGAGCGGGGCAGAAGCCTCCGGCAGAAGAAGAGCATCTTGGGCCGGCCAGGATCAGGCCGTTGACCAAGAGGTTCAAAACTGCTCAAATCTAAGTTATCCGTGAAACTTATTATCCAGATTGGTAGCAATGTTGTGATGGTTCCGAAGCCGAATGGCACATGGAGGATGTGCGTTGATTACACGGATTTAAACAAGGCTTGTCCTAAGGACAGCTTTCCGTTGCCCAAGATTGATCGGCTGGTTGATTCTACAGCAGGTCATGCACTGCTGTGTTTCATGGACGCTTACTCAAGCTTCCACCAGATTCCCATGTGGCCAGACGACCAAGATAAAACCTCCTTCATCACAGAGAAAGGGCTTTATGGCTGGCTCCGGATGCCCTTCGGCCTGAGAAATGCGCCGGCCACCTTTCAAAGCCTTATCAACACTGTGTTTCAGCCACAACTTGGGAGAAATATGGAAGCTTATATCGACGATATGATCGTCAAAAGTCGAGAAGAAAAGGATCATCTGGATGATTTAAGAGAAACTTTCCTCACTTTGAGGAAGTACAAGTTAAAGCTCAATCCGCAGAAATGCGTATTCGGCGTAGTAGCTGGGAAATTTCTGGGGTTTTTGGTCGATCAGCGAGGGATTGAGGCCAACCCGACAAAATTCAAGCAATCATGAATATGACTCCCGTCTAAGTCAAAGAAGTTCAGCGTCTGACGGGATGTTTGGCTGCCTTGGACGGTTTCTTTCAAAATCAGGGGACAAATGTCACCATTTCTTTGCAACCATTAAAAAAATGCCAAGTTTGAATGGACGGAAGAAGCTGAGGCTGCTTCACAAGTTAAAGATCATCTTCGGCAGCTGCCTAGGCTGATCAGTCCGGCCGAGGGAGAAAAACTGTACGTTTACCTGGCCGTGTGTCCATTCGCTGTAAGTGTTGTTCTCTTGGCTGAGAGAGACTTAGTACAAATACCGTTATTTTGTTACCATGTCTTGAAAGACGCGGAGGCAGGTATTCGTCCATTGAGAAGTTCGGCTGGCGCTGTTGATGGCCAGCCGGAAGTTAAGGCCTTACTTTCTAGCCCATAGCATTCTTGTTTATACAGATCAGCCGCTGAGGCAAGTGTTGCATAAGATGGACGCATCTGGCCGAATGTTGAAATGGGCCGTTGAGCTAATATGTTTGACTTAACATTCGAGCCTCGAAAGGCAATCAAGGGCAAGCTCTAGCGATTTATTGTAGAGCTTACCCGGCCTATGGTAGAAAGCGTCCAAGACCCAGCAGAGGGAAGAGGCATTGGACCCTAATGGTGGACGGATCTCCACTGCGAATGGATGTGGGACGGAATCATTTTCCAATCACCGAAGGGGATAAATTTGAGTATGCAATGAAGTTCCAATTCCAGGCCTAAACAAGAGGCAGAGTATGAAGCTCTCTTAGCCGGCATAAAAATGTGCAAAGCGGTGGGGCCCTGGAGATTGAGGCTAAAACTGACTCTCTGCTGGGGTCAGTCAAGTGAACGGGATTTTGAGTGTAAGGAGGTGTCCATGGTAAATATATGAACTTGATCAAAGAGGAGATCAAGTCTTTGAAACGATTCGTCCTAGATCAAGTGCCTAGATCTGAAAACCATCAGGCTGATGCTCTCTCTAAGCTAGCCAGTTCTGCTGAAGGGGATGTCCTAGAACAGTCTTCTGGGAGGTCAAGGCGGCCAAGAGCATTGATGCCGAGAAGTTCTGATTCTCAGCCGGAGATGATGGATGAGCCCATTATTGAGTTCAAGAAGACTGGCGGTTGCCTCTTGATCCTTTAGAAGCTAAGTACGTGAAGGCTAGGGACAAGTGGTTCGAGTTGTGGAATGAGACTTATACAAAAAACCTTCAACCGACCTCTTCTTAAGTGCATCAGCAGAAGGAGGGATTGGACGTTTTAAAAGAGCTGCATGAAGGAGCTTGTGCTTTCCACATTGGAGGGAGAACGTTAGGAGAAAAGGCTCTGAGGACTGGCTATTTTTGGCCGACCTTGAAAGACGACGCCTTGCTCTATGCCAAAAAATGTGATAGTTGCCAAAAGCATGGCAACATCTATCAGAACCGTCCAATTACTTAACTCCAATCCTCTTCCCTCTTCCCTTTGCTAAATGGGGAATGGACATTCTTGGCCCTTTTTCTATTGCGCCGCCAGAAAAAGTTTGTAATAGTAGCTGTTGACTACTTTACAAAAGGGTTGAAGCCGAAGCATTAAGAGGCATTACCACCAATGACGTCAAAGGGTTCATCTGAAGAACCTCATCACAAGGTTTGGTATGCCCAGTCGATCGTCTTTGACAATGGACCGCAGTTTGAAACACCCAAGCTTCGTCAATGGTTGGCCGATCAAGGAATCAAAGCTCACTTTGCTGCAGTGGCTCATCCACAGGCCAATGGGCAGGTTGAGGCTTTTAATAAGATCTTGTCGGCCGGGATCAAAAAGAAGTTAGATGATGCGAGAGGACTTTGGGTAGAAGAATTGCAGCTGGTCTTATGGTCAATAAGGACAACGGCCAAGAACTCCACAGGAGAGACTCCATTCATGTTGGTATATGGCTCTGAGGCCGTCCTTCCTATAGAGATTGAAGAACCAACCCTGAGGATGATGATGTATTCAGAAATGCTAACTGGGCAGCTCTTCGGACGGCTTTGGACTTAGTTCCCGAAGTCAGGGGCAATGCATTGCTGAGAATGCAACTGTACAAGTTAAGAATGACGAGGGAGTTTAACAAAAGAGTTGCAAGGCGTCCATTGAAGCTTGGAGACCTCGTCTTGAGAAAGATGGAAGCAGTCGGCCGAGCCAAGGAGCTAGGAAAGCTCACCCCTAATTGGGAAGGACCCTACAAATAATCGAAGTAGTTCAGAATGGCACCTTTCGTCTGGAAGGCATGGACAGGCGTTCTATTCCTAGGACGTGGAATTCTGATACTTTGAAGAAATACTTTGTTTAGGGCATCTTGACAAATTGTAATCAACTCTCAATGCATTACAATGAAAAAAGTAGAATGTATACATGTACCTTGACTATCCGTCAAGCAAAATTCATATAATACAGCTCTACTTCTCTATGACTCTCTGTTTGGTTTATTTGCTTAAGTTAAATACTATCGTCCAAAGCTAACTAATACAACAGAGCAACAAATAAATACACCTTCCATTAGGAGATCGGCTGAACATGTTATCATCCTAAGATGGATAATTACATAAAATTGGCCGCTTGTTTACTTAAAGAGTTAAACATCTCCTAAACAAGGTCGGCTGGAATTAGGACGCCTTATTAAAGGTATCCTACCTTCCGTTCAAAAGCCAAAAACTTAGAAATAACAACCTTAGTAAAGGAACAAGTTATTTCATAATTTAACAAAGATGGACGGGTTGCAATCATGCACCCTCATAAAAACGTCCAAGTTATTTAGAAATTATGGCCTTTTCTCCTTCTTGAACATAGGAAGGTTATCAAAACCTCCTCGTCCAAGAAGCGGGGCATATATATAGGGGCATAATTTAAAGATGACTAAGTCTTTGTCCAATGACGAATGATTATCCAGATTCAGGCCGAACTAGTTATTAACTTAGCAGTTTTTAAACTCACAAGTTTTTGCACGTCCTGAATCCTACTCGTCCAGAAAAGAGCTATTGGTTCAGACGAAGTAGGTTATGATGGATTAATGGTTCAGACGAAGTAGGTTATGACGAATTGCTTTCATACTTGAGCATTAAAGCCTAGGCAATTGATAAATGCCTTAATTCACTCGGCCAAAGGAGCTGATGGATCGTCTGAAGTATGTTAAGACGAATTGCTTTTGTACTTGGCATAAATATTCAATCACGAAACAAGGCGTCTTTTGCATTAAAGTATAAAGCATTGGAGATTGAAAAAGATAACTTTTCATAGATAGAAGAAAGGATTACAAGCTCATCTAAAAACTAGATTACAACCTATTCTAAAGCAAAAGTACAAAAAAAAAAATATTACAAGTGGCCTGCGGCCAAAATTGAAAATGAAGAAACTAAGCGTCAGGAGGGGCATTGTTCCCTTCGTCCTGGGCCTCAACATCATCTTCTTCTTCTTCATCTTCGGAAGACTCTTGGAAGACGGGGGGTTCCTCCCCTTTGATGTTGGCTCTGTGCAGGCTTTCTTAAAATTCTAGCCGGCGAGCATACCTGGGGATATCCTCCTCCCGGCCATCATTCCAAAGGCCTGCACGGCCCAGTCTTTTGAGGTATCGATGATTGTATTCATGGCCTCATTGGCCGCTTTCACTGTGGCCATGACTTTGGCTCTTAAGGCTTGGTTTTTTACCCTAAGGACGAGATTTTCTTTGAAAAAATTCGCGGCCATCAGCATGGCCGAGTTTCTCTCGTCCTTGAAAGAGCGTTCCAAGGCAGCCTTCTCGTCCAACAGCTCCGTCAGCCGAAGGAGGTAGGCTTTGCTTTGGGACTCTAGCTCAGCTGACCGCATTTCCCAAGCCAGCTTGGATTGCTGGTGCAGCATTTCTTGCTCGGCCATAGAATACTAAGCATGGTCCGCGACCTTGGTCACATCCTAGACGAGCTGCTTGTTTTCTTTTCTAAGCGCTCTCGCACAGTCCTCAGTTATCATGCTGCGAGTAAAGAGCTGAAAAAAAAGGAAAAAGAAGACGATGTGTTAGGACGGTTGTACAAACATAAAAATCTAACAAGTAGAAAAGACAAGCGTCCAAAGAGAAATAAAGGTGTACATCGGCAGCAAGTTGAGACATGTAGTCTACATGTCCTGATGATGCTCCCCGCAACCCCTTGATGTAGGGTTCAGGGAAACATTTGAAAAGCTCCAGCTTGAGCTTTTCACGATCAGTCGATGACATCTTCCCAAAAGCAGCAGAAGAGTCATCGTCTGAAAGGATGGGAGAACCGTCAAGAGCTGGTCCCTTCCCTTTATCTGAAAGATTAGACTCGTCAATATTTCTGATTGGAATAACCACGGCCTGTTTGTTGGACGGACTCATCGGACGCCCGCCAATCCGCAGTGTTCTAACTATATTTGAGTAATAGGACTCACCAGAAGAACGGGAGGCCGTCCTAAAAGCCTCCGGCATCTGCCCTACCAGTTTGGCGACTGGTCCAATGAAGGCAGACCCGTCCAAAGCCGGGTCCGGATGAGAAGGTTTAACCTCGGATCCGTCCACGGGAGCAACTGTCTCAGGTTGCTCAGATTGATCGATAGGGCCGGTGTAGGTAACCAAAGCCCTCTCCTCAACGACTGGAGGATCATCCTCGGTCGGGCTGACAATCTCGACTTTGGGAATCGGCCGAGAAGGCTTCTTCTTCTTGGCCGTGAAGCCTTTGGACTTTTTGGGTGGAGGAGCGTCGCCAGTTCCGGCTGGCCTCTTCTTAGATGCCGCTTTATCCGCCAGACTTTGGACGTTGGGGCATTTTTCTGAAACACAAAGCAAAGTTAATAAGGAAAGCGGCAAGGGATATTTTATTTCTCTTGGACGGGGCACGCTTAAAGGAGGCGCTCGTCAAGTAAAAAAGAAAACTGAGGCAAGTTCAAGGAAATTGGCGAAGAAGCTCGTCCAAAAAAGAATCATAAGACGGTCTGCCTTTGGCAGAAGGAAACCATCCAAAGATAATCTAGGACGCTCTACTCCTTGAAGCAGGAGCTCATCCTAAGGCATCTAGGACGGTCTGCCTTTGGCAGAAGGAAACCGTCCAAGGATAGCCTAGGACGCTCTGCTCCTTGAAGCAGGAGCTCGTCCTAAGGCATGTAGGACGTTCTATTTCTTCGAAAAGGTAATTCGTCAAAAAAAAAAAAAAAAAGAGAAAAAGAGACTGTACCAGCGTATCTGTTCTTTTTTCAGCACCAGTCTTGCTGAATTCTTTCCAGAGGGAGTCGGTGAACTTGGACGCACTCATATCTCCCTTCCAAGACTTTTTTAGTTTCGCCTTGGCCGAATCTGCATGAGAAAAGAAAGCATGGTGAAATTCTCAAACTTAGGACGAAGGGGTTTACTTAGAGTTTATCGAAGGGTATACCTCTATCCGCGGCCGACCTCAAACCGGCCGCGACCAAGAAATCGTCGCTGTAAAACATCACCTTGAAAGGTATCCAGTTGGACGGACCCTTGAAGGAGATGTCATTGATGGAATACTCTGAGACCTTAAAATATTCCATCAACTCCTCAGCCGAGCTGTTCTCCAGCTCCAGAAAGGACGTTGTTCGTCCAGTATTGGTAGCGCTCCGGCTGGTAAAGCGATACCGTCTGGCTATCGCCTCGTTCGGAGCTTGGACGAACAAGAACTCGGCCTTCCAAGCATGCATCTTGGACGTCTTGTCCCAAGACGTCATGTAGCCTTGCCAATTGCAAACGCTAACCCACCCCATTAACAGTTTTGGGAACCTTGGAGACATAGTGCATTTGTGAGAAAGCCGCCATGGACGGATCGACGCCCTTAAACTCACAGACGACTATGAAAGTTAGGATGTTTTGCCATGAATTTGGGGCAAGCTGATTAAGTCCTATGTTGTAGTAATAAAGAAGTCGAGTGATAAAGGGATGAAGAGGAAAACGCAGTCCGGCATCTAAGGCCAGACGATAGACAGCGAATGGCCAGCAGGAGCACTAAGTATAGTGTCCTCCCGGCCAGGAAGAAGAAACCTATACCCCGGCATGGATATGGCTGAAGAAAGATGGTCAAGATGGCGACCTACTCGTCCTAGCCAGCCACTTTCGGCCAGGATGTATCTAGGGTCAGACAAGGGGCCAAGGCGCCGCCTTATCTCAGAAGAGGTGGTGGATGGTTCGTCTGAGTCGCTAGCGGCGGCAGAAGAGGTTTCGGCCTCATTCGACTCATCAGAGGCCGCTCTTGGATTTGACGGGTTAGGCCCTGGAGAGCCCTGAACATCAGATTCCTCCTGGACGAGTTCAGGAGACGGGCTTGGGTTGGCAGGACGAGCGCTCTGAACTTCTCGCTCTCCGTCAGCGGGAATCCGTCCAGTTGATGCCTCCTTTTCTGAGCTAGAGGCCGGCATGTTAACCCCTCTTCTGATACGAGCCGTCTGCTTGACGCGCGCCAGATTACCCTGCACAGGTAAAGACTTGGTCGTCTGACTATGCCGTCCATGGCTAAAGAAAAAGAATGCATGTCCGGCCAAGATAGGTTCAACTCTAGAAGATGCCGAGGAAGTCAGGCCCTATGTTCTAGGGTTAGCACCAACCCTTGAGCGGCCGGGATTGTTCGATGAAGAGGACGAATCCATTTTCTTAAAATATGCTTGAAAATATAAAGGAAATGAATGAAGAAATACCTGTAGATGAACGCTCGGACGAATGTCAAAGACGAGTTGAAATCTCGGACGAGCGGAGTAGCAGTTTGCAAGAGCTTGGACGGGAGTAAATTCTCTCTCTAAAACGCTCAGTAAAAATTGCAGAGTCTCTCTCTCTAAAAAATTTCTCAGCAATGTTAAAATGATTCCAGAAACGATAAGGTCACATATTTATAGAAGGGTGAAAATGACTCCCTCATCCGGTAAAATTAACCGTTGCCCTTAAGGGTTGACCTGTGGAGACCGGCAAAATGACATCTCTTTTTTGAAAAAGAAGATGGCAGTTCCAGGTCGGTTAAAAGAGGAAGATCAACCGTCTTGGCACTTAATAAGTAGCTCCCTCTTTTAAGGGGCAAATGTTGTAGCCTAAAAATCAACGGCTACTCTTATAACACATGGCACTATTTCAGCCCTACATGTGGCATTTGCTTATGCAAAGAAAAGTACAAAGGCCTGTAGGTTCTTTGGGCTAAAGTACACTTTTCTGAAGAAAAGGTGTACTGAAAAGCTCCCTTGTGGCCCTGAAATTGTACTTAGGCCCAATAAAGTAAAGCCTCATTCAGCTAAAAGGTAAAATGTATTGACCAATCAGCACTTGCCACGTGTCCTGATATTATTGCTCAGCCAATCAGATGCTCCCAAATTAGGGTGACATTAAGGTACAGCAGTCATTTCAAACAATATAAATAGTCCTTGAAATCAGGGGAAAAGTACGTTTTTCAGAGCATGGTATCGTTATTCTGCCATAAATTCTCCCTCTCTCTCTACTTTCTCTCTCTAAAAGTTCCTTCATATCCCTGATATCTGACTTAAGCATCGGAGGGGGAAATACCACCCAAACCTCCAGGATGGGTCCCTTTTTGCAGGTTGTTGGTCAGAAGTTTGTACCGGGATCCGAGCCAATCATTGTTGCACAAGTCTCCAAATTAAGAATCTGAAGTTGGGAGTTGTTGTATTAGTTTACTAGTTTCATACTACGTTACAGATCAGATAAGTTCAGATTAGAAAATTTCAGGTGAACTAAACATAACCTTAGGCTCTGTTTGGGGAAGCATTTCAGGTGACTTAAATGATAAGGTGCTACAATTTTAAGTCACCTTATATGATTAGTGGTGTTTGGTGGAGGAACTTAAATAAAATTTAAGTCTAAAATTTGATTGAAATTTTTTTTTTTTTTGAAAGAAAAGGGATTTCATTAATATTTCGCCAAACGGCACTTACAAGTCATTTCTGAAAAACATAAAATTCTAATAGAAATACATATCACCCTAGAAATGTAAATATCGCATGACTTAATTTTGCCTTAATAAAAATCTTCATCTGAAGCAATGCAATCTGTGAGTTCGCTCTGGTTCGGCATACGATCTGCAGATGCGAAAATTTTGGGATGAACGTACTCCAATAGTCTTCCATAATTTTACAGAAGTTGTGAAACCCTAATTCTTCATGTTGAGTCTCGAACTTCAACAAATGAGAATAATTTCTCATACCTAAAAACAAAAGAACCATACTCACAACTCCCATAGGGGGGAAGGAGATTTCCAAAACAGAAACTAAAAACCCCATAAAAGGGTTTGAGAAAATCTCATAAAGAGATACTAATTTATTAAACAAAACAAGAAAATGAACTAAAAACTGAAAATAAAAGGGAAAAAGGGGCTTACCATGGATGAAAACATCTATGACAGCCCCCTAATTGATGAAGAAGGGGTAAGGGAGGCTAGGGTTTTAGAGAGAGAAAAAGGAGAGGGGAGGCTAGGTTTTTTAAAATTTGATTGAAATTGAGTTGGAGTAAAATATAGCTTCTGAGATTAGGTGCTGAAATTTTTTTATTATTATTATTTTCTTGTTATCTTTTTAAGCCTAAAAATATATATTTTCTTTTTTTGTTTTTAAGTCTAAAAAGATATTTCAGCTACAATCATAAATAATATTACCAAACAGGTTATGCAATCAGCTAGCTCATCACTTTCAGCACCTTAACAATTTCAGCTACTACCTAATGAGTTTCAGCCACCTTATCAGTTTCAGCTCCATTTCAGTCAGATTTTGCCAAACATAGCCTTAGTCATCAAAATATGAAACAAACAATATTTAAAGGCGCGATGTTCGCACCAATTCTTTTAGGCGCCAAGTAAAATGTGCACCTTGCCATCACTCTTAAATAACTTTGTTTGGCGCATAGATCGAAATTTCAAAATCGAAAATTTGCCAAACCCTACAAAAATTTCAGTTTTCTCCCTCCATTTCTACTATCTACGACTTTCCTAAAGCAAACAACACTATCTCGGCTCTTCGAGTTCAGAGTTCAGAGTTCAGACCCCCTACCTCTCCAGTCTCCCCTATACTCTCCATACTCCCTACCTTCTCCAAGAAATGGAAACTGAAGCTGAGTTCGATGGATTAATTGTTTCCCAGTCGGAAAATCACTCACCAACGAATCATCGTTCGGAACCAAACCGGTTAAGAAAGGACAACTCGATGGAGATGGACTTCCAAACCTCCATTGAAGCTGATGAGTTAGAGAGAGAGAACGCATCAGATGGTTTAGATCCTTTATTTGAGGATGCACATCAGTATAAAGCCAAAAGGGTTCTAGAATTTGATGATAATGAATGTGGGTTGTCTGAGGATAAAACGGATTTTGAGTACGGGACTAACCAGAATAATAACAAGGGGAAAAAAAGGCGAAATGGGGCAACGTCTCAGGGTAATGAAGATAAGAAGAGAAGAATTAATACAGACAGAGAGAAGATCGAGAAGACGAGCAAAGGAAAAAAGGCAACTTCGAATCGCACTCAAAACAAAGTAAGAATAGCTGTTATTTGATTTTTGAATTGCTTTTCTTTTGTCATTTTCATGGTCATTTACATTGATTACACGGCCCTTTAAATTTAATTATTTCAGGAGAGAAAAGCACATCAAGCCCAGCTTGCTGATTTTCAGAGGGTGATGAGAGGTGATTTCATTTAGTTTATACTAGAAGAAGCGCTTGAATTTGAACTTAATCCTTGGCTATTATGCGTTAATTTGGTTGTAAATTGGATTCTTTTTGTTTCATCATTTATGTAGAGAGGAAAAACGTGGGTTTCAAGTCTGTGCCGATGGTTGAGAAATCCATATCTTCAGTATTGGAAAAGATCAGGCAAAGGAAGATGGAGTTGTCGAAAAAGCGGTTAGTTTTCACTGAAAAAGATCAAGCAATTGATGGAGTTTTCGCAAAAGATCAGGCAAGTGATGATGGAGTTGCCGATAAAGTTCACGCGAGTGAAGATTCAGTTGTTTTAAAAGATCAGATAAAGAAAGATGGAGTTGGTGATAAAGACCAAATAGAGGAAGATGGAGTTTTTGATAAAGATCAGGGAAATGCTGCACCCTTAAAATGGACAACTGAAGATAAGCAAATTACCAATAACAATGTAAGTGAATCATGATTCAATCTAAGTGTTATTCGACCAATAGTCATAGGCCAATAACTCATAGAGTGTTTCTTATTAGAAGTTTAACTTTCAGATCTTCATGTTGTAATAAGGGTGTTATGTTATGGCATTTGTTCAGTGATTGAGTATAAGTTTTGTTGGGTGCGGGCTGTTAAGATTGCGTCTTTGTGATCTGATGCAGCCTTTGGTGGACGATATAACACAGTCGTTTAGAGCTCCAATCAACGACACCCAGGTTTCATATCTAACCTACTAGTACTACACCTTTCTGTTTCTGATCAATCTTGAAGTTGTGTGCTATGAATATACAATCTGCAGGACCTGTTTTTGGATATGAGGAGTGATTCACAAGGTGACGAGTTGAATGACTTTAGCTGTCCTGCTGAAGATATAGCTCCATCGGCACCATCGCTGAATTTGGAAATTGATTCTGCTTTTGCCGATGACATGTAATTGCCTTGTGACTCTCCTTCCTTTTTTTTCTTTTCTTTTTTATATTTACAAATTGCTTCATATTAACGCGACAAGAATAATCATATCATGAGCATTGAGAGCATTCATTGTACACCCAAGGCTTTTTTTTTAAAATTTGGAGCTCTCTCTATTGTACAAATTTTGCTCATTTGAAGGTTTCAAATGAGCAATGAGCAAAAAATAACCTCGAGTGTACCATGCTCATAGTATACCTTGTTTTATGATAAAGTTGTATCATATCATTGCTTTGGAGTGTTTGATTATGCATTAATTTCCAACTTGTTGATTACCATGACAGCAAATTCTTGGTTTTCTCCCATCCTTCACTTAATATGTACAGATCTTGAATTTTTACAACCTTTGGGCTAAAATAATGCAAGGAGATTAGATCTAACCACCTCATTTCTTATATTCTTTTTCTTGAAAATTCCATTTGATGAGCCTTGATAGCTAATTTTCTATTTGAGGTTTTTCATTCCAGTTCCTTTTAGGAGGGCCAATATATTTTTTCAACTCTAGGATACAAAGGTGAAAGGATAACCAAACGGAATTGAAAAACGTCTGCTAAATGGAAAAGTTATTACCGTAAAGTCACCAAATGCCTTAGTTTTGATGTGCCAGGCTAGATTTTGGTATTATAAAAGTACCTGCTGTTCGAGGTAGTCTTTGTTTTGGTGTTTTTGAAGATGGTGTTGTTTCATATAAGATAGATATTTTATCTGCCAAAGGCAGTTAATATCTATCAGTAGATATATTATTTTTCTCCAGAATTCCTCTCTGGTTGCATCCTTCTTTTATAAATACGCTCATAGGAGAGTTAATTATGGAGATTGCTTCCATTTGTAAATACTGATTTAGGGTGAATCCTGGGGGTAACTTAGCCATAACCCAATAGCAATCTATTTAGAATGGGTGCTAATTATATCTTAAGGACAGTGTAAACACGTCCCTAAGCATTTGGTTTATAGTTTTTCTAACACTTGTTTACTTTTCTAGCTCTTCTAATGATGAAGGAAGTGACAAGGAGAATATTAACCCCCACCCAAAACACCTGCTTAGAGAAAGTTCCCCTGCAACTGAGGATCCAGTAAAAAAATTTCTGGATGAAGAAGCTGAAGAAGATGATAGTGATAATGATCTTTTGGACATTCAAGAAAAAGATGAGGAAGATAGTTCCGACATGGAAGAAAATTGCGATTACATTGCTACTGATGTTGCAGAGAAACAAATTGATCGTCTTAGGGGAAACCAACGGCACCAAGAGTGGTGTCAGCAACAAGATGAAGCTGAAACGAATTTGCTCTTGCAAAAGCTACATTATGGTGTAAAGCAGAGTGAACCATCCGTTTCTGATGATGAAGACGCTGACACAACAAGAGATAAAGAAGATGTTGACACAACAAAGGATATAGAAGATGAAGAAGATGAATATGATAGAGATGACCATCACGTATCCTCATCTCGTGTAACTACAAAAAGGCTAAAGCAAATGATTCCACAAATGTTTACAGATGAAGATGACGGATATGTATCATCGGGTGATGAAGAAACAGAAATCAGGTTGTCGAAGCAATATATACTTCAGAAAGTGGTATATAAAACGATCATAACTTCTCTTCTGTTTTTTGTTTCAATACTTGATTGATTACTGATTACTAGACTGATAACCAAGGTTCAAGGTCCTATGCTTTTGAACCTTCCTAACTCTCCGTGCTTGTCCTGGACTATGCAATAAATGTGTGGAAACTTATAATTTCTTGTATGTTTATTAGGCTGTAGAAAAGCAGTCAAATTTTTTGTCTACAGCAGGAGACGAAACATCTAGAGAAGTTTTTGGTCGTATAAAAAAGCTCAATGTCATTCCAGAAACTAAGAAGAAAGCGAAAACATCATGTAAAGCCAAATCCATCAATTAGTGCTTTATAAGACCTTATCTTCTGTTTCTTATTGGTATTTTGTTTTCTAATTTCAGCAGTTTTTGATGCTCTTGTCGTCAAAGGGACCAGTTATACCTCTTCAAAGGTAATAATGGATATCTTAGCTGTTTCCTTTTATTTTCTCTTATTATCATTTTTGTGTGGTGATCTTAGCTGTGGATCATAAACCTATCTGTTTGCTTGTCATTAAGATTGCATTTCCTCCATCCACTTTCGTAAGAAATGACATAATAATAAAAAAAATGTAACAATGACCTATAATAACATTACATTTGTGGAAGATTAAAATGTCTTAACTCACAATGACAAAAGGAAGGTGAAAGCCTTATGAGCTGCTGGATAGGGAGTGTTAGATGGAAATAGTTTTCAAGCAACTTAATCTGTCTTGTTGTATGCTATACTTTCTCAAGTGTATTATATTAACTTGAAATACTTTAAATATATTCATTCCTTCACTTGATGCTTTGCTTTTGGAATTCTAGTCTTCCTTTCTGCAGCGAGCATCCTGCCATCCCGGGCCATCAAGCCATAGGCGTGGACCAAGCACTGGAAGATCTTTTATCTTTGGACGAGATGACAGCAATAGTAGGAGTTCAATGTCATTGCCTGAAGAGTCCCCCAATTTGGTAAATACTGCAGTGTTTGATAAGCGAACATCTATTTTCAATTTGCCATTTTACTTTACAGTTGAAATCTACTGCACATTATAGTTCCCTACCCCAAATTCATCTGTGAGATGAACTTCATTTGCATATCACTAATTTATACTTCCCCAGTTCTGAAATAAGTGAAACATTTCTCACATAAAAGAGAATCATTTCACTTATTTAAGAACGGACAAAGTATTTCATTTCCCAACTATATTGACTGCATGTTTAACAAAATTTGACAAATTGCAATTTTTTATGCTAATAAAAGTTCTTAAATACTTTTATAGAATCAAAAAAGTAATAACTTACTTTTGGTCTTCTATGAAATGAACTTGGGGATTTCCGTCATGAAATATGTTCAGAGACGTATACACTTAGATTTCATTTTGATATACTTACTTTTCTCTTATTCAAATTTAACCTATATATCCAGGGCCAGAGAGAAAGTCACGAGAAGAAAAGTAGTTCAACTAAATTTGTGAGCTCCCAAGCCAAATGGAGTACCCAACACACAGAGATGGTAGGTGATGCAGCATATAGCAACTCACTTTTTGATATACTCAGATCCTCTTCCGTGAAAACTGGTTATGATACTCGGGAAAACATAGTTGATCACCAAACAATATTTGCTGCATTTAGATCAGTGAAGAAACAACTAAAGCTCCAGGGAAGATCTTCTCAAGGAGAATAAACACTTGTTTTTGTTTGAGTTTTATAGGGCATTATCGTACTGGTTGGCTGGTAAATATTCAATGTTGGAATTAGTCATTAATGGCTTTGAAAAATCTTCTGTTTTTTTGGGAGCCATGGCTTAGAAGTCGAAGGCTGTGGTGTTTTCCATGTGCATTATTGGCCATCTCTATTGATCATGTAAATGAGCTTACGTTTCTGCTTTATTTATTGGTTCTTTTACCCTCTTGACGCTTCTTGTCATGCTTTTATTCTGTAACATACCCTCGCTCTCTCATTATTGTTGTACCTCTCTTGATTTGGCCTATTAAAAGTGGTTGATATGGGAAATATAGTGTTTTTAAGGCTAAACTTAAGACCAAAATGATAAGACTGTTGAGAAATAGTGGAATGGCAAATTCCACTGTTTGAGTGTAATGAATGTCTTGACATGCATGTTAGGAAAAGTTTTCTTTCCGCGTAGAAATGTTGAATCTGTAATTGTAAACAGTAGAATTTTTACTTATAAATATCGGAGTAAGAAATCAGTTTTACACCAATACGAATACAATACACTCTCTGATATATTTATAGCTTTTCTCTCTCCATATTTCTCAGAACACGTTATCAACACGAGAGTTCTACTAAAAAAATTAAAAAGTATCTTTAAAATCTTTACATCCATTCTGTTTTGAGTTTTATTTTTTTTCTCCAAGTCCAACTCTTTACTATCCGAACATGAATCAACAAAGTAACGGGATTAACATTGTTTTACACAATGTCTCTGTCTCGGGTGTTTATTTTTGGATAGAGCGAAAAATGTGCCATTCACTACCAACCCAGCGAGGGGAACTGTAATACAGCCCCGACCAGTAACCGTAACACGGTACAAATACCATACCAGAGAAAACCCACAAACCCTGTTCCCAACACCAATAATAACCCTCCTATACAACCAGCTGAAAATCAACCTCCGCCAGTAATAAAAGAGATAGAGATGAACAGGAAGAAACTAGTAGTAAACGTCACCATACTACTAACGCAGAAAACAAATAATTTTAACGCCACCTTCATGGAGGGCAAGGACATTTTATTTACGTTATTATTTTATTTTTGCTCTTAAACCGCCTATATGGACAGGTTAATTTTTTTATTGCCACCTATATGGACGGCCTAGTGAAGTGATAGCATTATTATTCTTATAGTGCAATAATATGTCGTATGTATGCAGGGAACAAGCATTCAGAAACTATTATATATTATTGTCTCTAATCTTCTACTTTTTTGCATTTATAGTTACATATATTATATTACCAATTTACTAGCATGCTCTAATATATATTTGTCAATATTAGAATTTTATTGCGTTTAACTGTATATGAACTGCACAGTTAGGGATAACCCTCTATAAAAGCGGATTACCATCCCCATTTTCACCACATATCCCTTATCTTCTTCCGATTTTTTTTCTCTAAACCCACAAATTTTTTTTCTTCTTCCTCAACCTTCCGGCCACCATGTTTAACACACGACAACCGTCCTCCACCCTCATCTTCTCTTTTGAAGAGGATTTTAGGAAAATAAAACTCTACTTATTTCTTATAGCCGGTTTCTTTTTCCTCCTCATGCATTAATGATATTATCATCAAATACAAAAAAAATTTTCCCCCGGAAGAATGGCGAAAAATGCACATGAATATCAATTTTTTTTGTCTTTAAGTGCATTTTAGGAAGTTTTTTTTTTATTCACTTGTTGTATTTTGTTTCTATTTTTGGTTTTTTTGTTTTTTTTGCTTCTTATTAGTTGTACGCTATTTTAGTTTTTTTTGTTTGTATTATTTATCTATAATAATAATGATATAAATCAGGGGGAGATAATATATATGTGATTTATCATCATTACTAATTTCAAATATTTACCTATTTGTAGTCAAAAGAATGGGAGATCTAGTGAAAAGACAATTTAACATACTAGATCTATCTGGGCAAAAGTTTTTAGAATGGACGGTGGACGCCCAAATGAATTTAAAGGCCCAAGGACTGGAACATACAATTAAAGATGTGACAACCCAACAAGGGGATGCAACTACAACAGCCGCATCAGTTAAAATTGCGACTGTACAAGAAAAGGCAAAAGCCTTAGTCCTCCTAAGACATCATTTACATGAAAGTTTAAAAAGTGAATATCTACTTGTGGATGATCCAAAAGAACTTGGGATAGCCTAAATGAAAGATATGGGCATCACAAAAATGTGCTTCTCCCAAAGGCACATTATGACTGGACCAATCTGAGGTTCCAGGATTTTAAAACGTCAGTGATTACAATTCAACATTGTTTAGAATTGTATCATTGTTAAGATATTGTGATCATCCCATCACAGAAGAGCAAATGATAAACAAAACGCTCTCCACTTTCCACGCCTCTAATATCATATTGGCAGAACAATACAGGTTCAGAGCTTTCAAAAAGTACTCTGAGCTAATCTCAGTACTACTTGTGGCTGAACAAAATAATGATCTTTTGCTGAAAAATCATAATCTTAGACCTACGGGGTCTTCAGCCACTCATGAGATAAATGCAATAGAAAGCTCTAATCCACCAGAAGCAAATGCTATACATAGTGGTGGACGCGGTAATTACAACGGTCGTGGGAGAGGACGTGGTAATTACCGTGGCCGAGGACGTGGACGTGGACGTGGAAGAGGCCGATTTTCCCCAAGAAATAATAATTTTAAACATTCTGATAAAAATTGGGGACAATCATCTGGAAATCAGAGGCAGACGTCCTATAAAGGAAATGATACTTGCCATAGATGTGGCATGACTGGGCACTGGGCCGCACATGTCGTACTGCCAAACATTTGGTAGATCTATATCAAGCTTCAATAAAAAACAAAGGAAAAAATGCTGAAGCAAACTTTGTTAATGAAGCCACTACATCCATGCCCAGCCTTGATGTTTCAGATTTTTTTATGGATGATGCTGAAGTTGAAAATAATTTGTTTAGATCACAATCCATTAATGTGCTTAATTTATTTTAATTGCTTCAATATTCACTTGCATGTATTCAAATATGTATTTATCTTATACTGATCATCGTATATATTATTTATGAAGATATGAATTCATCAGAAGTTGGAACCAAAGAACAATGTCTCCTGGACAGTGGGACAACACACACCATATTGAAAAATAAAGAGTATTTTTCAAAACTTACAATATTCCAAGCAAATGTTAGTACAATTTCTGGGACAGCCAAGCTAATTGAAGGCTCTGGAAAAGCTTGCATTATATTTCCAAATGGGACAAAATTGATAATTAATGACGCATTATATTCGAGTAAATCTCGAAGGAACCTCATAAGTTTCAAAGATGTACGTCAGAATGGTTACCATTTGGAAACAATGACAGTGAACAAAGAGGAATTCATATGCCTAACGGCAGAGAATACGGCAAGAAATACATCTATGAAAAATTGCCAGCAATTTCCTCGGGACTATATCGCATAGATATACGTCCGATTGAAATTAATATGATATCTAACCAGAAGTTAGATAATAGAAAATCATTTACTCTATGGCATGACCGATTAGGCCATCCCGGCACAGGAATGATGCATAGAATCATTGAAAACTCAAATGGACACTCTATAAAGAATGTCAAAATTCCTCGGTCAAATGAATTAACATGCTCTGCATGCTCACTTGGCAAATTGATAATCAGACCATCTATAAATAAGATTGCCACTGAATCTCCAATGTTTTTAGAAAGAATTCAAGGAGATATTTGTGGGCCTATTCATCCTGCATGTGGACCATTTCGTTATTTCATGGTATTAATTGATGCCTCTACTCGATGGTCACATGTGAGCCTTCTGTCAAGCAGAAATGTTGCATTTGCAAAACTTTTGGCTCAAATAATTCGATTAAGAACTCAATTCCCAGATCATACAATAAAGAAAATAAGATTAGACAATGCTGGGGAATTTACATCCCAAACATTTAATGACTATTGCATGTCTATTGGGATTATTGTTGAGCACCCTGTACCTCATGTACATACACAAAATGGTCTTGCTGAATCATTAATCAAAAGACTACAATTAATTGCAAGACCATTAATAATGAGGTCAAAATTGCCATCTACTACTTGGGGTCATGCTATATTACATGCAGCAACATTGATAAGATTAAGGCCGACAGCCTATCACAAATTCTCACCATTACAATTAGTATCAGGTCGAGAACCGAATATCTCACATTTGAGAATTTTTGGGTGCGCTGTACATGTACCTATTGCTCCGCCCCAACGTACTAAAATGGGTCCACAAAGAAGGATGGGAATATATGTTGGATTTGAATCTCCATCAATTATCAAATATTTAGAGCCAACAACTGGTGATCTATTTACGGCTCGATTTGCCGACTGTCATTTTAATGAGTCGGTATTCCCATCCTTAGGGGGAGAGAAAGTGGACCCACAAAATATAAAATCGGAAATTACATGGAACGCATCGCAAATGTCGTTTCTGGACCCGAGAACAAATTCATGTGAACAAGAAGTCAAGAAAATTGTTCATCTGCAAAGTATTGCAAACCAATTGCCAGATGCATTCACAGATTCTAAGAAAGTGACAAAGTCACATGTACCTGCTGCAAATGCTCCGGAACGGATTGAAATTCCTAATGACAATAAGGCAATTGAAAATGAGTCAATAGCACGTCGAAAACGTGGCAGACCACCCGGTTCTAAAGATTTAAAACCGAGAAAAATGAAAAGGCAAGGGGAGACAACGAACGAAATTAATATAAATCTCCCAACGAGCATGATGCAATGAAACAAAAATGAAGAAAACGTGTTCCAGAAGAAAAGGAACATGAAAGCATAGACAACAATGAAACTTCAATTAATTATGTTTCTACAAAGAGACAATGGAATCGAAAAGATGTTGTCTTGAATGAAATTTTTGCTTACTCGATAGCGGTTGAAATGACATACGATGAAAATGATGTAGAGCCAAATACAGTTGATGAATGTCGCCGTAGAAAAGATTGGCCAAAATGGAAAGAGGCAATTCAAGCAGAATTGAGATCACTTGAAAAACGTGAAGTATTCGGTCAAATAACCCAAATACCAAAAGGTGTAAAACCAGTTGGGTACAAATGGGTATTCGTGAGAAAACGAAATGAGAAAAATGAGGTTACTAGATATAAGGCAAGATTAGTAGCCCAAGGCTTCTCGCAAATGCCAGGGATTGATTATGATGAGACATATTCTCCAGTAGTCGATGCAACTACACTAAGATTTCTGGTAAGTTTATCAGTTTCGAAAGGATTGCAAATGAGATTGATGGATGTAGTGACCGCATATTTGTATGGCTCACTTGACACAGATATATATATATATGAAAGTTCCTGAAGGACTAAAACTACCAGAAAATTGATGCCCAAAGAGGTTTTCAATAAAATTGAAAAATCACTCTATGGGTTAAAACAATCTGGAAGAATGTGGTATAATCGTCTTAGTGAATACCTATTGAAAGAAGGATTCAAAAATAATCAAATCAGTCCCTGTGTTTTCATTAAGCGATCTAAATCAGGATTCGCGATCATTGCTGTATATGTCGATGATTTGAACATTATCGGAACTCCTAGAGAACTTGAAGCGACTGCAAAATACTTGATGAAAGAATTTGAGATGAAAGATCTCGGGAAGACAAAATTTTGCCTTGGAATGAAATATCTAAGAAATGGGATTTTTGTCCATCAATCAAACTATACAGAAAAAATCTAACGTTTTTTCATGGACAAAGCCCACCCAATAAGTTCTCCAATGGTAGTGCGTTCCCTGAATGAGAAAGATGATCCATTCAGACCACGAGAAGAAAACGAGAGATTCTTGGTCCTGAAGTACCATATCTAAGTGCAATTGGTGCTTAATGTACTTGGCTAACAATACTCGACCTGACATAGCTTTTTCAGTAAACTTGTTAGCTAGATACAGCAATGCACCAACAAGAGACATTGGAATGGAGTCAGACACTTATTACGTTATCTTCGAGGAACACAAGATCTCGGATTATTCTATCAGTCAAGACCAATGCGTCACTCATTGGATATGCAGATGTTGGCTACCTATCAGACCCACAAAAGGCTAAGTCTCAATCCGGATATTTGTTCACTTATGGAGGTACTGCAATATCTTGGAAATCCACAAAGCAGACTTTGACGGCCACATCATCAAATCATGCAGAATTAATTGCTCTTTATGAAGCTGGAAGGGAATGTGTATGGCTAAGGTCAATGATCAAGAATATCCAAGAAGAATGTGGATGGAAAAAAACAAAAATCCAACTATCATCTACGAAGACAATACTGCATGCATCACCCAAGTAAGCGAAGGGTACATCAAAGGAGACAGAACTAAACATTTATCACCAAAGCTCTTCTTCACTCATGACCTCCAAAAGGAAGGGACGATCAACATCCGACAAATCCAATCATGTGAGAATCTTGCAGATTTATTCACCAAATCCCTTCCGGCGAAGAAATTTGAATGCGTCATCTTCGTGATGTATGCTAAATTCAGGGGGAGTATTATATGCGCTGCATTCTTTTTCCCTTCGATCAGGTTTTTATCCCACCGGGTTTTTCCTGACAAGGTTTTTAATGAGGCAGTAAATTTTAAGCATATAAAGATACATAATAATTGTACTCTTTTCCCTAGTTATGGATTTTTCCCACAGGGTTTTTCTTAAGGTTGATTTATCTTGCCGTCACGAGGCCTGATTTGGCCTATGTTGTACATATTTTATCTCAATTTATGCAAGCACCCAGGGAAGAACATTAGGAGGCGGCTCTACGTGTTGTGCGGTATTTGAAGGGTACTCCGGGTCAGGGTATTTTGTTACGTGCAGATTCTGATCTTACATTATAGGGTTGGTGTGATTCTGATTGGGCAGCTTGTCCTCTCACTCGTCGGTCTCTTACAGGTTGGCTTGTTTTTCTTGGTCAGTCTCCCATCTCTTGGAAGACTAAGAAGCAACATACGATGTCTAGATCTTCTGCAGAGGCCGAATATCGGGCAATGGCTTCTCTTACTTGTGAGCTGGAATGGCTTAAGGCTTTATTGTTGAGTTTGGGAATTCATCATCCTCAGGCGGTGCCGTTGTTTTGTGATAGCGAGTCAGCTTTACATATCGCTAAAAACTCGGTTTTTCATGAACGAACAAAGCACATCGAGATTGACTGTCACTTTGTTCGAGATGCTATCAATGCGGGTTTGATTTCACCATCCTATGTTCCCACTAAGTCACAGACTCACAGTTAGCCGATGTTTTTACAAAGGCTCTTAGGAAGTCCCAATTTGATTTTCTTGTGTCCAAGTTGGGCATTTTTGAACCCCAAGCTCCAACTTGAGGGGGGTATTGAGATAAATATGTTGTACATATTTTAGCAATTATCTCATAGCATATCGGTTAGGATATTTTGGGTGTACTTCCTATTTTCTCTCTTGCCTAATTTATGTTTTACTAGGTTTACCTTTTCTGGTACATGGTATTTATTGTAAACACAAAGCATGATGAAAGCAAGCCGTTTTTGTATGTGTCATTGAATTCTTCACTCTCCCATATCTTCAATTCTCTCAGTAATTCTATGTTGCGGCCCCTCAATTAATTCCGCTAGATAAAAAGTCGATTACATTCGATTTCACTATTGATCTCCGGAGATTTTTTTTCAAAATTATGGAATTCTTCTAGATCTAAATTTTATTTGGCTCTAATTTTTTGAATTTATAGTAGCTGATAAACTTTGAATCAATTTATCAGATAACGAGTGGATTTCTATTGTTTTGTTTTTATGTAGTTTAGTTTCTAATTGAAATGACTGATTTTTTTTTTCTTTAATTTGTTGTTGGTTTACTTTGGTTTCGGGGCTGATGAAATGTTTTTTTTTTCTTTATTTTGTTGTTGTTGTTGTTGTTTTACTTTGTCCACTGCTGGAGTTGATTGTTGCTACCTAGAACTTATACTATGTTGTACTTCCTCACTTTCTAAATAAGTGCAACATTTGCATAGTATTTACTATTCACAGTTAAAACTTTAATTAGCTTTGGTGATTTACATTTTAGGAAAAACATAATCATGTGGGATCTTGTTAGATTCGTCTTAATGTGAATTTTTTTAATATCAACTTTTTATAATTTTTACTTATTAATAATTGAAGATATTAATGGTTAAAATAATGCATTGGCAAACGTGAAAACAAGAAGTGTTGCACTTATTTAGAAACGGAGGAAGTATATTGTTATGGAGCTCTACTTTTGCCAAATTACTTTGGAAGTTCGTTATAGGTTCGTTTTATATGGTTGGTCTGTCGAAGTTTGTTGTTGCTTCTTTTTTGCATTATCTTCTTGGTGATACTACAAAAAAAATTTGTTTGTTGGTTGATGAAATGTATATATGGAATATGTTTTTTTGGTAATTCCTTAATTTCGTTGACCTTTAGATGTCAATTCTCCTCTATATTATTTGGAAACATCACTAATTACCATTGAATGGGAATGGACTGTGCATTTTTAATGAAAAGTATCACGGTTCTTTGCTCACTAATCTGTAAATTAGAATCAAATAGTAGAGGTAGCAGAACAAAAAAGCTCTAATTGCCATTGAATGGGAATGGTGATGCGGATCTAGCACTTGTTTTACATGAGCCTATTGACTTGATTATGGAGCACCTACGGTTTGAATTAAAGGGAAGAAACCAAGTGTTGGCAAGTGTAGTAACTTGGCTCATGGAAGGCGTGGACATGGAAGGCAAGGAGTATAGAAGAAGTCATAGTTCTGTTAGGATTTGTTCTTACTTAATTATTACATAGAATTCTAGTTCTGTTAGGATTTGCTATGTTAGTTTATCTTAGTATTTATTACCGCAAACTTTTATATGAGGCAGACCACACCTTCAACTAATACCTTCCTCTCACTACCCCTCCCCTTCTCTCACGTACGCCCCCCCCTTTTCTCTCATTTTTTTAAAACTCTTTCTTTTTTCTTTTTTTTTTCTCTTTGATGTCTCTCTCATTTTTCCTATTTTTTTTGTCTCATTTTCTCTCTCCTCTTATTTCCCTTTTTTTTTTTACTATTTTCTCTCTCCTCTTATTTCCTCTAGAATTTTACCATTAACCCATTGATAAATAAGGACTTGGCCAGCTAATAATAGGCCTTATAATGATGCTCGTGTCCTCTTTAAAAAAAAGCTCAATCGTGAATCCGTTTTCGGATAACCCTTCCTGAATGTACGTTTAACTCTTATTATTTGTAACCTTATCTTATGATACGAGGAACCCATTACTTCATAGTAAGTAACTATTATTATTTGTACCCTTATTTTATCATACGAGTAACCCATTTATTCTAAAAGTAACACCTATATATTTTTCAAATGACCCATTACATTATAAAAGTAACTTCATTAGTTAACAAAAGTAACCCTAATTACATGTTTGAGTAACCTTATTTATTTGTTCGAGTAACCTCATATGTTCGCAAAAGTAACTCTAATTATTATACAATAGCTTGAAATGTTTATAGAAAGTAATCATAAGAATGGTACAAGTAACCCATTAATTAGTTCATTAAAAGTATCCCCATTATATATTTAAAGTAATATCATTTATTCATAAAAAGTAAAACGTGTTGCTTTTCAATGCTAAAGTGTTACTTTTAGTGAATTAGAGATTACTTTATCGAATGCTAAGGGGTTATTTTACTGACACTAGGCATTACTTTTTATAATGCTAAGGGGTTACTTTTACTGAAAGTATAGGTTACTTTTTGTAACTATAAGGGGGTTACTTTTTTATAAATAGGGGTTACTTTTACTAAAAGTATAAGTTACTTTTGCTATAACTAGGGGTTACTTTTACTATAACTAGGAGTTACTTTTACTGAAAGTATAAGTTACTTTTTGTAACTGTAAGGGGGTTACTTTTGCTATAATTAGGGGTTACTTTTACTGAAAGTATAGGTTACTTTTTGTAACTGTAAGGGGGTTACTTTTACTATAACTAGGGGTTACTTTTATTGAAAGTGCATGTTGCTTTTTGTAACTATAAAGGGATTACTTTTACTATAACTAGGGGTTACTTTACTATAACTAGGGGCTACTTTTACTGAAAGTGTAGGTTACTTTTTTGTAATGTAATAGGTTAATTTTATTGAAACTATGGTTAATTTTTGTAATTATAAGAGATTACTTTTGTAATTATAAGGGGTTATTTTTACTAAAACTAGGGGTTACTTTTTCTGAACCACTGTTTGTCAGATCATAAATGTGTAGTACTACGCCCATAATCTTCTCTCGAATGATGTTTGTTTTTATGCAAATTGCAAACCCTAATTATATACAAAACCCTAATTTTTTTCTCTTTCTCTCTTCTATTTGCTTGCTTTCTCTCTCTAAATTGATAATTCGAGAAACATAAACAACTCCAGAATGCATAAACAGAAATTTGAAAAACAAAGATAAAGGAAAGAGCATAATTTATTTTCTTAATTCAACACTTTCTCTCTCTTCGACTGTGTAGCTAATTTGGGGGAAGTGAAGATGGATATTTGTTGAAAATAGTGCAGTTTTCTTAAATTTTGTTCTTCTTCTACCTTCGGTGGATTTTCGGAAAACTGTAAAAAAAAAAGGGAAATTTGAAGAAGTGATAGATACTGCAGATTCGACGCCATTGAAAAGAAGAGTTTTTTGAAAGAGTAATCTCCATCACTCTTTCAAAAAACCGAATCACGACCTCTTAAACTGCAGATTCGATGGTCCACTGCATTTGCGTCGAACTCCATCTTCGTCTGTCCGCCATTGCAACTTTAATGGCAGAAGAAACTGAGGAGAGAGAAAATGGAAAATGGTGAGAGAGAGAGACATAGATGACGTGGTTGTTGACGCAGATGAAGTCGAAGGTTGAGTTTGCGATGATGAAAAAGTCGAAGATCTAAGGAAGGAGGAAGGAGGCCAGGGAGGAGGGAGGAAGGAGGATCGAAGAGGAATTGGGGTGGGAGGAGAGAGAAAATGAAAATGTGAGGGGAAGAGAAATTGGACAGGGAGAGGAAGAGCTACTGTAATGTGGCCACACGGTTTGGGTTCCGTGTGGCGTCTTGCACAAAAAACGCACTGATTATTACATATCTTATTAGGTTTTATAGTTTAACTAGGATACCATTTAGGCGTGTGAAGTTAGTTAGTTTTTATCCTAATTCTTATCTTGTTAGGTTTTGTTTTTCCTAGTTGCATTAGTATAACTTGAAGCATTAATATAGGCGTATTAGTACATGGAAGAAAATCATATTTTCGTTTTGTATAAACATATACTTCTTGATTATTGTTTCCTTTTAAGCTAAACTAATCAAGCCATTAAAGACTTTTCAGGAGTGTTAAGTGTTTAGTGTTAAACATCTTAATTTCAGGAGTGTTATTAAGAGTGTTTAGATTCTTGTTTCAAGTTTCAGGAGTAATCTTGGTTCAAGAAATATCCCCTTGTTCGAAATTGATTCATTGTGTTTCGTTTCTTGGATTCAACAAGTTCAAGATTCACATTCATACTTGATTATTAAGCTTCTTGGTTTAGTAATCATATCAAGTGGTATCAGTTTTCCAGGGAGGAGAGGATAGAATTGATTCTCTTTATTTAATCAAAGATCCGAGAGTTAGAGACAATTTCGAGAATTGCTATACGTCCAAGACTTAATCTTTTACTACAAAGATCCAATCTTTACGTTGCAAGCAAAAAGTAACAAGGGTTAGGAGTTTTTTCACGTCCAATATTTAATCTTTTACATACAAGATTCAATCTTTTACGTCCAAGACTCGATCTTTCATAACTAATATTCAATCTTTAAGTTCAAGAAAGACGAAGCAAGTGTAAGGAGATCACATAGCCATGGAGTTCGAAATAGACAAGCTCACCAAGGCTATCCAAGGCCTTACAAAATTCCAATATGATTCACAAAGTCCACTCAATGAAAACACTACTACGATAATTGGGACTAGTAGTATCATGAATAGGTTGGAAACAAGAATGAATGATATTGCAACGATCCTACAAAAGAAACTTGATCCAAATAGTGCAACCTTCATAGGCACACATTCAGAGGAAGAAGGTGAGGAACGTGAAGAAAGACCATCCAAGACCACTTACAGTGATGATCGTGGATTGAAGTTGGATGACTATACAAGAGATAGCAATCCTGAGGACTTTTTGAAGTGGATTCACCAACTTCAAAAAGGTATGTGATTATAGAGGCTTTGATGACAAGAAAAGATTCAAGATAGCCTCCATAAGGTTAACCAAATATGCTGGTATTTGGCTTGAAAGCTTGAAGGCAAAATGAGCCAAGAAGGGCAAGGAAAAGCTTTGTAGTTGGGCAAAATTGAAAGAAAAGTTCTTGCCTAGTGATTACGAACAAAAGCAATATCTAAAGCTCTTTACTTTGAGCCAAGATACGCTTAGTGTACATGAGTACACCATGGATTTCGACAAACTGTGTCTTGTGTGTGACTTGCAAGAAAAAGAATCTATGAAGATTGTAAGATACATTTAAGGTTTGAACCGCCATATTGCCAAGAAAGTAGAAGTGTCGACATATCACACGTTTGAGGATGTGACAAAGTTGGCTAGGAAGTTTGAAGAACATGAGAAGGAAGAAAAGCCTAAAGGTTCATACAATCCTAAGTTTGATACTAGTGCAAAGGCTAAAGCTGTAGCTTCCTACTCAAAGTGGAATGAAGGGCCCAAGAACACCACCCTACCTAAAGAAGACACTAAGGTTGAGAAGACCAAAGTCCTCGTTCCAAAGGAGAAGTTTGAAGAGATGAGGAAATGTTTCAAGTGTCAAGGAAGGGGGCACATAGCAAGCAATTGTCCTAACAAAAGAGCACTCACCATGCGGCAATACCTAGCTTTGTAAGAAGAGGAGAGCGTGTATGAGCTCATTCCAGATGAAGAGCAAAACCATGGAGAGGAAGAAGAAGAAGAAGATGATGCTTTTTCAGAGGATGATTCGAAACTAGTTGATGTCATAAGGCGCACATTACATGTAGACCACACACCTAGCATAGAGCAAAGAGAAAATCTCTTCCACACTAGATGCAAGGTAGGTGAACACACGTGCAATGTAATTATAGAGAATGCCTCTTGCACTAATGTTATTGCAGCTGAAGTAGTGTCAAAGTTTAATTTAAGCTACAAGAACACACCCTAGACCATACAAGCTCAGTTGGTTGGATATTAGCACTATCATGAGAGTCAAGAAACAAGCCTTGATTGCATTTTCCATAGGGGGTTACAAGGATGAATTATGGTGTGATGTGTCACCTATGAGTGCATGTCATCTCTTGCTTGGAAGACCATGGTAGTTTGATAAGAAGGTCGTCTTTGAAGGGGAGTCTAATGTGTATTTTGTGTTGGTTTGTAACGCCCCGACCTCTAATAAAGTGTCATTAAGTTATTTAATCGATTATTAGCAGCGAAACCTAGATAGTCGGCGCGTTACCGCCATACTTTCCATAAGGAAAATAAAAGGCAACATAAACTCATAAATTTAAACATATTATAAATATGGAATATAAAATGGATCCAACATTAGTCTTGATTAATAGAAACTTAATTACTAATCAGAGTTTAACATTAACTCAAACTAAAACCATGAGAGTCTGCATATGTCTAGATATTAAATAAATCCTCACTGCTATGCCATCCCGTCATCACCATCGGTACCTAAAACATAAAACAAAACGTCGTAAGCCGAGACTCAGTAACATACTACTCTAACATCGTATATTCATTTCACATCATTTTATATAAAAACAGGGATGAGAGAATAAGTAAAACTATTTCACAAAAACATGTCATATCATGGTACATTATCTTCTTTATCATGTTTCCCCATCATAATTCATATTATTTGGTAACTTAGCTCGTACAACAGAAGGGAAGTCTCCCCAGAACATTGTAACATCGTAAACGGGAGGCAGCCACCCGAGGATAAAAGCCCTCACTAAACGGGAGGTGGCGTTAATGCCCAGAATATAGAATGCGCGGGCCACCCGAGGACAATAGCCCTCACTAAACGGGAGGTGATTAACCGGCCGGGAGGTACGTGCACGACCCAGGATAACAGGATACTTGCCAAGAACCGTCTTTCTCTTGAATTTATCATGTTTCATTTATTTTAAGCATATCATCATCATCGTCATCATGAATAATTATATTCTTTTCATTTCATCATAACATCATCATCATCATCATCATCATTTCATAGCATTGTATCATCATAACCATCATAAAACATTTCATTTCTCGCAATCCATATATAAAACATAATATTAATCATGATCATAAAACATACTTCGAAGGGGAATGCGGGTGTTAGCAGTAGACATTACTTGAATTCCTACTTAACAACCTTGATAGCTGGGGGAGGCTTGTAATATCCTTTATCCTCTTTAATCTATTCAAGAATAGTGTTATTAATGAACGTTTCGTTATTTAGCTATTAAGTCTAAATATTAGCTAGCGCTTATTAAGGTCATAACGTTCATTATAATGTCGAAAAGGTCTCATTAAAGGTTGTTATTATCTTAGTCATTAATAACTTCTTAATTAAGGTGATTCTTTACTAACTAATTAGGTGGAATAACTCATTTAGTTATACTTTTAGTAATATCGAAACATTAAAGTTATACTATTACATATTATAACCATTCGAAAGTATATTATTATTCTAGTTCATAGTTAATCATTAGTTAGTCGTCCATTAGTAAATTAATTAAGTTTAAAGCTATAATAGAACCATTAATATTATTATAATATTATTTAGTTACTTAAAACTAATAAAACAAACGAACTAGTTATTATAAGTGAACTTAAGTATTAGTGGAGAAATCATAACTTAAACTCAAATTATATATTACAAGCTCATTGAATTAGTTTTAACAACTCAACTAGTTTAGAAGTCTTGAAATATAACCCAAACATAGTTTTTAGGAAATAAGCTAAGTGGTTTAATTTAAACAAACTACTTCAGTCCATGAATATAAACCTAACAAGGCCAGTTCATTATTGAGCCCAACAACAATAATAAATCAGAATTATAAAACCTAACTTTATGTTCTATTGTAGTCTCCTAGGCCCAAACTAGTATATACTAACAAGGAAATGAAACTTGGGCTTGAATTATTAAACTTTAAGAAATCAGAATTTTAAAAAGTTGGTCATTACCTCTGCTAGACTGCTACTAAGAGCAGGGAAGGAAACGATAATTTTGGCGGGACGATTTTGGCGAATGGCAGCGACGACGAGCAGCGGCGAGGACTGTGGAGCGGCGACGGGACGTTGCTGGCGTCGGGCGTCGATGGCGTGGTTGCAGCGTCGCGCAAAGAAGAAGAGTGCGAGGAGGAGAGAGAGCGAGGCTGCTAGCTGTCGGATCTCCGACGAGTCGCGCAGGTGGCCGGCGAGCGACGCCGAGGTGGGGGGCGCACGACTGAGCGTGGCGCAGGTGTCGCGCGAGTCGGCGGCAGCCGGTGGTGGTGGTGGTGTTTGAAATCCCGAAATAGAGGAGAGAGAGAATTGAGGTTTTCTTTTTGGGTTTCTTTGGGTCATGTTTTCCGGCGAGTTGTTGACTGAAATTCTGATTAGTAAAAGAAGAGAGGATGAAGATTGTTTTTAATGGTGTTCTTGGTGAGAGATTTTCATGGCTATTTATAATGAAATCAAGAATACAAAATCAGTGGTTGGGAGGGAGATAATTGAAGTAAAAATTCTGAATTTTTGGTTTGAAGAAGCTAAGCTGATGGATTGGTGGCAGGATTTTTGACTGAGGAAGAAGAAGGGAGTGTGATGGCATGTGTGCCAAATGGCCATGGAAGCGTGAGGAAGAAGGCAACATTAATGGAGTATTGACCATGGAACTTTTTCTCATTTTCCCTTTTTATTTTGTAACCAAAATCAGAAAATTTGCTCCACTCTTTCACTCTAAACGTGGCTTTGTAAGATTTTGGTGGAACTTGGGTATTTTTTTGCTTTAGTGAATTAACAACAAAAAAATTAATCTTCTTATTTAACTCATGAGATCATAAAATATAAATTATTGTCACTTAGTTATAAACACAATTTAAGTTGGTAAATTTTATTTTGTAAATTCTATATTCGTTTTATTATACATTGCTTAGTTAGTGAAACGATAAAATAAAACATATTTTGACTACTCATTAAATTAATTATTTAACTTAAACACGCTTAAAATTTTTAGGATATTACATGGTTGGCTCCAAAAGGGTACGTTTACACCATATATCTCTTCATTCAGTGGCACCAAAACAAACACATAGACACCAAGTTACTTCCTTTCATCAAGAGAGTTCGAACAAGAAGTAGAGGAAGAAGGTTGTGCTTATGCTTTGATTGTAAGACATGTTGCTACAAATGTCAAGACTCCTAGAAATGCGAAGCTAGAAGCCTTGATGAAGGAGTTTGAAGACGTTTTCCCATAGGAACTACCACAAGGACTATCACCCTTGAGAGCCATAGAGCATGCCATATATCTTGTACCTTGCGTTCCATTGCCAAATAAGCCTGCTTATAGATGTGATCTAGTGGCATCAAGGGAGTTGCAATGCCAAATAGAAGACTTGATTGAAAAAGGGTATGTAAGGGAGAGCATGAGTCCAGGTGCGGTGCCAGTTTTGTTAGTTCCTAAGAAAAATGGTACATGGAGGATGTGCATTAATAGTAGGGCAGTGAACAACATCACAGTCAAGTATAGGTTCCTATGCCAAGGTTGGAGGACATGTTGGACGAACTACATGGAGCCTTAGTCTTTTCTAAGATTGATCTTCGAAGTGGATACCATCAAAGGAGGATTAGAGAAGGTGTTGAGTGGAAGACAACATTTAAAACCAAGCAAGGATTGTATGAGTGGATGATGATGCCCTTTGGTCTATGTAATTCACCAAGCTTGTTCATGAGGTTGATGAATGAGGTACTTCGTCCGTTTCTTGACAAATTTGTGATTGTTTGCTTGGATGACATTCTCATCTATAGTTAAATTGTCGAAGATCATTTGTTGCATTTGCGTAGCTTGTTTGCAAAGCTGAGAGAGTAACAACTATATGGTAAGTTGGAGAAATGTGAGTTTCTAGTATCCAGAGTGGCATTTTTGGGATATATTGTTTCAAAAGAAGGAGTCATGTGGATCCTGATAAAGGTGAAGGCTATTTCTTCTTGGATAGCACCCAAGAATGTCTCCACTAATTGACCTCATTCTATAGGAGGTTTATTCAAAACTTCTCCTCTATCATGGAACTTATTACAGAGTTGTTGAAGAAAAGAGAGTTTAATTGGACTTCCTTAGCACAACAAGCTTTCGAAGATGTCAAAGGTACGCTTTGTTGTGCTCCTGTTTTAGCACTTCCAGATTTCCACAAGTTATTTGAAGTGGAGTGTGATGCAAGTGGTGTAGGTATTGGTGCGGTTCTCTTGCAATTGAGAAACATCCCATTTCTTACTTTAGTGAGAAATTGAGTGGTACTAAGCTCAACTACTCTAACTACGATAGAGAATTCTATGCTATTTTTCGTGCCTTGGATCGTTGGTCACATTACTTGAGACCAAAACCTTTCATTCTTCATTCTAATCATGAAGCCTTGAAGTACATCCATGAACAACAAAAACTAAATCATAGACATGCTAAATGGGTAGAGTTTCTTTAGTAGGGATGGCAATTGTGCGACGCAGGTGCAGAGGATGGTACCTCCACACCCGGACCCACATAAAATTCCAATCCCCAACCACCCACTGGGGGGGGGGATTCCAGACCCATCCCCCCTCACCCGCATGGGTACCCACACCCACTTCATACCCGCGTCGTACCCACTTCATCCCCACCCCACCACCCACATGGGTATCCGCACCCACTTCGTACCTACGTCAAACCCACATATTTATATTTTGCAAGATAAAATTATTAATAATATAAGTATATCAATAGAATTTTAATCATATATATGTGAGGCGAGAGGGGTGAGGCGGGGCGGGCGAGAATGGCATAAAATCCATACCTGCTCCACCACCCATTGCGGGTAGGATTTTAATCCCCATCCCCGCCAAACCTTTGTACATTAAAAATAGAACAGTTTTAATGGAAAATAGAACATATTTTTTTGCTGAAAAATATGCTTAAATGAAGATTTGTTGAAATAGAACATTTATTTATCGAAAATGGAACAAATATACTAGGTGCATGCGAGTCCACTCATGGTACACCCGGGTGTACCATGAGCATGGTACACCCAGGGGCATTTTCGTAATTAATTAAAACTTTAGTTTCCTAATTTGTTCTTTCTGGCAACTTTCACCACTATCATAATCTTCTTCCTCCATTTATTCATCTGAATCTCCATGAAACCTTGAAACATGAGGCTGATTATCACCACAATTCGTATTAATCATCATCATCAACGCATCAATCTCTTTCTCTCTCCTCCATTTCATCTGCTCTCCAGTTTCAGTATTGTTCATTAATGGTGACGCGAGTTTTTTCGACTTTTTATTTTCATTGCAGTACCTTCACTCCTTCTCCTGCTTCTTCTTCGTTTTCTCTCTCATGATTTTTCCCCAATTTTTTTCGCCATTTTCTTAATTTTAAGAAATTTCTCATGATGATTGGGGGTTTAGGGTTTTCTGACGCCATTATTGTTGCACATTTGTTCTGTTGTTGTTGTTGTTGTTGTTGTTGTTTTAATCGTTGCTCATTTGTTCAATTAATTTGTTGTTGTTGTTGTTGTTCGGTTGTTGTTGGTTCAATTCTTCTCTCTCCTCCTTCCAAATCTTCCAACAATGGAGATTTAAAATTCGCAAAATAAAAAAAAACAAAAAAAAAAGAAATTTTCAGATCTGAAAATGAGGAAGATGATGATGAGCAAATGACAAATATTGCTCATTTGGGTAAAAGTGTTTGCTCATTTTCTTAAATGAGTAAAAATACTTGCTCATTGGCTCATTTTACTCATTTGCTCATTTGATCATTTGTTCATTTTGTTCATTTGCTCATTTGTCCATTTTGCTCATTTGCCCATTTTGCTCATTTGACGAAAATAGCCTTGGGTGTACCATGAGCATGGCACACCCAAATTTACTATAAATATTCCCAGGTGCATGCTCCTAGGAGCACAATAGAATTTTCAATCATATGATATCATAATTGGATTAGATAGGTAAATTGTAGAGGTGAAAAACCACTTCCAATGAAGCAAAAAGTTTAATCCCTCGCAATCAAACAATTTAGAGTCTTTGGTTTCCCACTAGTTAAACTAAACACCAAAGATGCATAAAAAATTCAAAATTAGTTAAGCTTGCAGCTATGAAGTCTTTCAGAATCCTATATATAACCGAAAGAGGAAAGCATTATTTACTTCTACCGAATTCATATGTACAAAGATCATAACTTGCTACGTGAGGAACAGGTCATTACTTTTTAATTTCATAACATAGCAAAACCACTCATAAATTCTGAATAATAAAGTCATACAGACAGCAAAATCAAGATTACTACGTATAGAAAAACTTGCATTCCTTCCAGAACTCGAACAAATTAGCTAGGTGTATTAGGCATTATATGCACTAAAAAAGTGCCAAACGTGCAACACAACTGCCTACATTTAAAAGCAGTTTAAAGCTGGGAATATTAACATCTAATATAAAAAGTTAATAATGAACAAAGATTAGTTAAAATGATCTGCACTTGTTGTATATCTCCCCACGCATCATATCTATAGGAACATGCTCGAATGTATAACGCTCAGGACCCACATAAACTCCAGTTCTTTCCAGTAAAGCAATGCTCTCATCCCTTCCATACCGGGAGGTGTAAAGCCTTAGGTACTCGATGTCCTGCACAAGTCTAAACAAGTCAGAACCAAAGAAATATTACAAACAGCCTACCCCTGACAAAAGAAAATGATTTTTTTTTTTCCAATTTCTTTCTATTTCTTTTGGGGTTCCAATGCCGGAAGACTGATGAAGTAATCATCGGACCTTATTTCAAATGTAATTTCTAAAATTACCTGTAAGCCACTCAAAAGGCGCTCTAATCTTAATGAAGCCACAGGCTCTTGACAAGATGAGAACACTTCGCCAGGGTAATAGAGAACACCATCTCCAGGAGGAAGGCCACGCCGAAATCGTACCTGCCCAATTTATGCAAGATTAAACCATATAGCAACAACATTATATGCACAGGCATCGCATTGCTTTTCCACTTAGGGGAAAAAATACTAGCTGTATTTTCAACTCAGATAGCCCAGTATCCACAAATATGGTTTCATCATATTTCATTTGGTTTGTACTTATCTCACCACATTTCAGCAATTCAACATAGGTTACTAAGAATCGGTTGAGTTTCTTCAACTGCAAATTATCTGTAGAGTGGAAAGACAGTAGGCCCTAAAGCAAAGCCAAGGCCAATATTCCCAATTTCCAAATATATTATAATGTAACAGAAGAATGTGTCGAGGGAATTCTATCTATGGACTGGGAACTGTGACTTTTCTCAGCAATAAGCTCCCCAATCAAGGACTTCGGTTCCACCTTCCACATGCACCACCAATAGGTCATTTTATATTATTGTGCAGAACCATTTCATGCATAACTTTAATTCCAACAAGAAACGGTAACTAACAGATATGTATAAAGTAGTCTACCTCGGCACTGGGAACTGTGGCCTTTTCATAGCAATTAGCTCCCCAGTAGAGAAAACCAGTTCCACCTTCTTTCCATATGCGCCACATAACTGCACGATGTTGTGTACCTCTCATCCCTAAGTGCCAGTTAGGGTGAGGATCAGATGGTCCCATGCAAACATATGTCCACCACTCCTACACACAAGCAGATTTAATTATTTCAGCTGGTATAATCTGATTATTATCATAATGTCATTGAGAACAAAGTCATAGTTGAAGTCTTCATGATGTGTATGAGAAGTGTTAATTCTGTAGTATTCTAATTCTGTTAGAATTCTATGTAATTTAGGTGTTTTAATTCTTAGTTTGTTAAGAGTTTGTTTGTTTTAGGACTCTTGAAATCCTAATCCTAGTAGGATTAGAACTCCTAGTTCTGTTAGGAGTATTAAAGTTTAGTTTGTTCATAATTCTAATTGAGTTAGAAGTCCAAATCCTAGGTGGATTAGGATTCCTTATTGGAGTAGAATTATAGTTAGAAGTCTATTGGTAGTAGAAGTCTTTGCTTACAAGGTTTTGCTTTCCTGCTTGGGAGAGGTTTTACTTGTTTTGAGCTCGTTAGGTTTCTAGTTCTATTAGGATTATTATATGCTTAAAGTTGGATTGTAATTAGGATTATTGTTGCTGATTCTATCTAGTTAGGCGTGTAATTCATATCTAGTAGGATTAGGATTAAGTTTGGTGATTTCTATCTTTCTTAGTTCTTGTACAATTAGGTTTCTTTTAATTACTATATATTGTATGTGTGTAATTCATTAAAAATATAGTTGTTTTTGATTAAAAGTTAAACGTAAGTTTATTGTTGATTTTGGACGTATTTTTCCAGAATTATTATTGTTTTTAGGGAGTGAACCTTGGACACAAGATCCTTGATTTAAACGAGTGAAGTTTAGATTAAGCTTAAGTAAATTGTTTAGTGAGTGAAGCTAAATTAAATCATCTAAAAACCTTCCTAATTCGAATCTTTGGTGAAAGAAGCCATAGTATTAGAGTTAGAACCCTTAGTGAACTTTGGTCGAGTGAAGATCTAGGGAAGCTAAGCAGATTCCACACCCGTAATCACATCACTTCACTGCACCCAGACTATATGATCACCTAATGTAGGAACTTACTACTTAGGGGGCGTTTGGTTGTCATGGGGTAAAGGGAATGGAATCAAGAAAGGGGTAGAGAGGGAAAGGAAAGCAAAACCCTTAGATGTTAAGTGTTGTTTGGTTGGTACAAATTCTTTTTCTTCCTCCTACCTCTCTTCCACCATAGCACCACCAGTTCCTCCTCCCTTGTAGTGCCGCCGCCACCCTCTCCCCACCCAGTAGCGTCGC
This sequence comes from Beta vulgaris subsp. vulgaris, assembly GCF_026745355.1. Lineage (NCBI taxonomy): Eukaryota > Viridiplantae > Streptophyta > Magnoliopsida > Caryophyllales > Amaranthaceae > Beta > Beta vulgaris. The sequence continues at coordinate 23,042,466 of NC_079202.1, forward strand.
GAGCCGCCGCACCTCCCCCTTCTCTTCCCGCCGCTCACCACCCTCTCCTCTGCGTCGCGTCCTCTCGCTCCCCCTCCCCTGCGTCGCGTCATCATCGCCATCTCTTTAGGTTTCGGCGGTTGGGTTAGGGTTGCGGTGGTTGGGTGGTCAGATGGTGGTGGTTGGGTTAGGGTTTCCGGCGGGTGGGTTAGGGTTGTTAGATAGTGGTAGTTGGGTTAGGGTTGCTGGCGGGTGGGTGGTCAAGGAAGTAGTTGGATGGTGGCGGTTGGGTGGTGGCCGGTTAGTGGTGGTAATGATTGGGTTAGGTTGTGATGGTTTGGTGGTGGTGGTTGGATGGTCAAGGAGGTGGTCTATGGTGAGTCAAAAAAAGGGAATGTGAAACCTTGGGGTGTGGGTAATCAAATTAGAGGGATTTGGGGTAAGGAGGGGAAAGGAGGGGGGGGGGGGGAGAAACCCCCAAAACAAACAACATAAAAGGGAATCAAGAGGTTCTATTCCCTTTCCCTTTCCAGTTTCCCCCAAACCAAACGCCCCCTTAATCTCACCACATTACAAAAAAAAACCGACCACAATATTTAACACCGTAATTGATTAAGATAAGGATTTTCAAAAAATATACGTTGAGAAGAATCTTAAGATATAACACCGTAATGCTTTTCCTTATTATGTTAAAACATGGCCAAAGTTCAGTCAGAACTGGAGACCAGACAACACACGTTCAAACCAGACAAGACTTCAATTAATTCAGACCAAATCACCATAAGTCAGTTGAAGAGAAACAGAGCCTTAGAAGGAAGAAAGAACAGAATTCAATACACGTGGAGATACATTTGTAATAATAAAATCACAATAACAGCCCCCTATATATATTTCCTTCTCCCAAGGGCAAGGCATATGCCCTTGTTCTGTTCTCACTTCTCATTTCATCTACCTATTAAATTCTCTTTAACTTTCTAATACCATTGAGCACCTATCATACCTTATCAGAAACTGAAAACACCTAGCAAGCAATAAGAAGTAAAAGTGTGAAAAGCACAAAAGGTAGGTTACAGGCCAACAGTGCCCTTAGCTAAAAGCCATAAAACATGACTACCAGCAGCAGGTTATGGAAACGAAAATGAACCACAACAAAGAGAGAACTGACTGATAACCAACAAGGTATGGCACAACCAGGAAAACTGACATTCTCAAACTCCACTGGCAGGCTCATAAATGCCTGAAAAATTTTCTAGACAACAAATTTGCTCATACCCATACAAAGATATTGCAGACTAATTAATGCAGCAAATATTAAGTTCCTAAATTTCTGGTGAATAACTGAAGTAAGAGAAAGAAAAGATCCACCCGATTTCATGATAAAGTAGCTCCGCGACTAGGGCCACTTATAATGACAACTCATGGTAATATCAACCTTCCTAAAAGAAAAGGAAACTAAAATTACCACAATCATCATCTGACTTCTGCTTAGGCTATGTGTCCAATGTTAGGACAGAGGAAGCTTTCTCCTTTCGCTGCCTCCAGAACGGTTGGAAAGCAAACAAAGCATACAGATAAACCCGCAAAAATTAATCGAATTCTGCAAAAAGCGTCTTCGAGTTACTGCTGCTATCGCCAGATTCAATGAGCGTGAGAAGCGTTCGCTCAAAGGCCTTCCGTTTCAAACATCCGGTTGCAGAATGCAAGCTCAATATTATTTTCACCAACTCCAGATAAAAGACGATATAAAACGAGCACAAGAATAGCTCTAGCTTTCCAGGTTTGCATGTAATTATTTAAGCTAGTATTTAATCATTTCCATTAACACTAAAATAGGACTCTTAATGAAATTGAGCACCACTCCACCCAACTTCCATAAAATTTATCATGACTTCACAGATACAAATTAATTGAATTTGCCAGATAAACAGCAGTAGCAAGCTCAGGTAAGCTAGTAAACAGGCTCCTGGCAGTCAGAACAAGGTCATGGAATGTAAAGGAAGCAGGAACATTCAAATTATCAAACAGAATGAGCACATTGCAGAATCGATGAAACAAAGAACAAACCAATTATTACCTCGTCCTTCTCTAATTCTGTAACAATGTCCTTCACCAAATCCTCTCGATTACCCAGTACCCATTCGCTGTAAAAGGAAATACAGATAACCTGAACAGCTGGAAAGTAAAGGACATAATATACCCTAATGTTCAACAGTGATTGAAAAAACACATGCAAATAACTATAAGAAATGTTCATGCTTCATATACTTCAAGGGAGTGCCAGAGGAAGGATCTAAACTTATTCTAAATTATCGACTCAATATATCTAAACCAAGCATTTACAACTATATGGACCAAGGGACGTAGATTTTCAATTATCCAAAAACCGTAGTCTTTGGAAGGAACATTAGTTGTACCTGCATGTTCGTCACCTAAACGACTAGCAAGTTACATCCATGACACTATCTTGATGAGTACATATGATATACTTCCTCCATTCCATAATTTATGCCACACTTACTATTTCATGGTCAAACTTTATATTTGACCACGGTAGGCAAAAAAAATAGTCATGTTGAATCTTGATAGATTCATATCAAAGTCATCAATCCAATCGCCGTTTACCCTTTTTCTTTTTCTTATCAATGAATAGATCTCTTTACTTGTATGACTTAGATGTCTCGTATTTCTCGAAAAAGTGATTCGATTGATGGGATTTGGTATGATACTTATGAGATCGATGGGCTCGATGAGATCGATGAGATCGATGAGATTAATATTCAAATCTTTTTTCTTAGAACGTATTGATTTGAACCCATAAATGGAACTACCACCCACTAGCATGTTGTCGTCAAAAGCAGAACCCCATATTTCTTCTAGGGAATCTCCTAATTGTTCCAAAGCAACCAAAAAGAGATTCTTTAACCAGAAGAATCGATTCCGAGGTAGGATACCTATCCAGAAGTTTTCGTAACTCAATCATGTATGATGGAATCATCCAAAATTGGACCTTTTCGAACTCTGTAAATCACTAGAGGCTCGAAAAACAAAGAGAAGATGTGTACGAACGAGATATCCAGCAACAAGAGGAAGGAAAAGGATTGAATAGAAGAAGGAAAAGGATTGAATAGAAGAACTGCCGAACATTTGGCGATCCAAGATGTGTCCATATCAATGTTGACTCATTATTTCGATGAATCATTTCTTTAGACAGAAGAAGATTATGTAAACACTTACTCGAAATCTCAAAAACCCGTCCTCAGTTCAGATTGCAGGTTGCAACTCGCCTGCATGAAGCCGGAATCGCTAGTAATCGTCGGTCAGCCATACGGCGGTGAAGTCGTTACCTATGCGAGCTGGCCATGCCCCAGTAGAAGGGGGATGCCGAAGGCAAACAAACCCTGGTTCGAAGAGGAGGAGTACACCATGCTAATGTGCCTTGGATGATGCACATCTCAAGGTTAATTTTTAAATATCAAATCTTCATAAGATTTACTAATACCTAATTGAAGATATCAATAGTCAAAGTATTCAATTGTAGACCATGAAATTGCAAGTGCTACATGTATTACAGGACAAAGGTAGTATTTAAGTACATTAGGAAAAGGGGTTGAAAGAGCTAAGAAACTCGATGTAAATTCAATTCATCACTTTCAGCAGATCTAAAATTCATTCTGAACTTTTGTTTTTACTATATTCTAGCTGCAAATTGTTTACTACAACTTCTACCCTCTGCCTATTTCCATCCTCAAAGAAATTGCTTTTCTCATAAGTCTGTCTCAAAAAAGCCTTTTCCCTATTTTTTTTTCTTTAGAATATATATATCATTTACTTGTCATATGCCCACTCTCCACTCAAGAGAGCACAATCTTAATGTTGTTATCATTTATAGCTCAAATAGGGGGGGGGGGGGAACAATGTGAAACATGCACAATTGCAAAATTAGAAGGCCATGATCTGCTATTATAGTTAGAAACAATATAATGTCCCAACCCGTAGCAACAAATATAGTCTTAAGTCAGTCACCTCTTTTATCATGGCTAACACAAAGGCCTAGAGAATTTATATACCTTGTACAGTAAATTTGAGTGTGCGGGCGTAAATATTTGGGGACTTTTACAAAAGCCTCAAAAGAAGTAGGTGCCAGAGGTGCATCACTAGGGCCTGCATAGAGATACATGACCATCAAGTTAGTCACATGCATTAATATAACAAACCATAATTTCACAAAGCATTAAGAAAGAAATTACACCTCTACCATAATGTAGAAAATTGCAAAAGCAATAGGTACTTTATGAAATCCCTAACTAGGCTGGTTTAGGAATTAGTGAAAGCATTACAATGCTTGGACTTGGTAAGTATCATAAATTTGAAAATAGAGGGGGCACAATTGACAATCGTCTAAATTTATTTGATTTGTTTGATATTTCTATGGGAATTTTATTTTCTTAGAATAATAGAGTTTCCTAACCACCAAACTTGAAACTAGCATCGCACCTATTCCTCTTCCCCTTTTCTAACACCAATCCCCTATAAGACTTTTCCTCCCCTCCCATTTCTCGGCACCATCCCTTCTCCTTTCACATGGCCCAATCTCCTTCCTCTTGCCATAGTTCAAGTAGATTTATGGTTTACAAAGTAAAACAAAAAAAGACTAGGAAGAATCAAAAAGGCAATTTTCGAGAATAGATCGGTCAAAGAAGAATAGGATCAAACTTGTCAATGGGCCGCTAGGCCAGCTACCATGAAGCTTCGCTAGTTATTGTCACCGGTGCACACACCTTAGGAGGTCCCTCATCCACTTTCACGTTAGCTTATCATGGCATATCTTTCATTTCTTTTTGTCTTCCTCTAATGAATATGTTTATAGTCGATTTCTATGAATTGATATTGTAAACAAGACACTAACTTGTTAAGACTATAAATGGTGGCATCTTACTTCCGACATTCGCAAATTACTCATGGGTGATTTGTTTCACCCAATCATCTTATAGGCCACGCGATGGTGATGATAATAAAGATTTTTGATGCATCTATCTGCTTCACGTAATTTATAGTGGAAGGAGAATAAGATTGAGTTTGACTAATAGGTAATTGAAGTTATCTTTAGAATAAAGGGTACATCCTTATTAACGTGTTTAAATTTTATTTGTTCAATATATCCTTTGATCAAGTTATGTACGCGTGCTTTTGTCCTCATTAAAATACAAAAGCAAATTGACTTCATAACATTAAGGGGTGTGGGGGGGGGGGGGGGAGGTTTCTTTACCGGATGAACTTGAGGTGCACTCACTAAGATATGCTAGACAAGGCCCCATAAACTGATTAAGATGATTAGAGAAGTTCCTTTTAAGTACCTAAGATCAAAGGTTGAACATAGGATTGACTCAAAAAGATACCAATTTAGACATAATCTGAATTACATTAGTCAAAAAAGCTGAAAACCATGTTACAAACTTACAACTTAAAAGTGTTGCTTTAGCCTTAATCACGTGTAACTATGTAAGGCTAGCTACATGAAGGCAACAAGGTATTGATTAGAGTTAACTTATGAAGCCCAATAATTAGGCGCATCCAATTCCTTCGAGGATTAATATACAACTCAAAGTCAAACAGACAAGGAAAAACAACCTTGCCTCATAAGCAATGAGAAAGATGTGTAACTAGATATATGGAGCTTACAAATCCTATCTAAAACAGCCTAAACTTACACCTTGTTGGAGAGGTTTGGGTCAGTTTCGTTTGTGGCATATTGTCAATTTATTTGTAAAACTGTCCATTTTGTCAAGTTTGGGTCGAGTTACCGGCTATTGTCAATTTATTTGTAAAACTGTCCATGATAATGGAGTACATGACAAAGGTTTTCCAGGCTTACAAGACCTTGTGATCATGAAAGTGATAAGGATGTGCCTAGAACTTCGACATGACAACTGTAAAGGTCGTGGTTAGAGGCTTAATACACCCGAGTTTGATGGTGGGGAAAATGGAGAAATATCTGGATTAGAAAAGGAAAGAGCTAGATACATCTTTGACTATCAGGTTATGATAACAAGAATAGCTTCAAAGTTGGGATGCTAAACCTTACAAATATGTTTCTCTTCAATACCTGAATTTGAGATCTCAAATCAAAAAACCACGTAAGATTCAACTCGTTTTTGGGAGAACTTCAAGAAACCCTTGAGAGAGATTGTTACATTGTGTCATCTTAGGAATCAGCTTGAGGGAACAAGTGACTTAATTTGAAAGACATCATATATTATATTTCCCTTTGATTCATTTTAGATGAGCCATTCATTTTAGCACACAAAATAAGGAGAGGAGAGATAAAGGTTATAAGAGTATAAAACATTCATTGATTAAGGGTCTTGAAAAGTCATACTAGTGAGAAAAGCTACTCCCTCCGTCCCAGAATACTCTTTACGCTTTCCTTTTATATCTGTCTCATAATACTCTTTACACTTCTATATTGGGATATGACCACTATTATTTTAATCATTCTACCTTTTAACTATTAGCCCACACTCTCTTTCCTCCAAATAAACTAACACCACTCTTATTACCTACCAACTCTAACCATGGCCCACATTCTCTCCTTAAAATAAAATAATATATTTTTACTAGCTACTAACTCCTATCACATCTACTTTTCAATAAAACTAGCAATTGATAACCAAACAACAATTTATCATCTAAAATTACGTGCCTTTATAAGTGTTAAGAGTATTCTGGGACAAAGGGAGTACTAAATAAGGCACGTAGACGAAAATAAAATCCCACTTAGAAATATAAGTCAACTAAAAAGAAATGAAGAAAGTATAATTTAGATGAAGAGGTGAAAGTTGGAACATAAAGCTAGATTTGTGGCTTGTTGAGACAATGACATTGTAAATGAAGTTCAATACCAAACGAGACCTTTAAGGAGGTTTTGTAAGGTCAAAGGTATTGTAAAAGGCAAAGGAAGGCTAAATTGTCTTTACTCCATCTAAAACTCCTTCTAAATCGTAAAGATCATAGAAGGTTGCAATTGTGTTAAACAAGCAAGAAAACTTGAATCTTCCTAAGTTAAAATGAAAAGGCCTCATGAAGGAAGCTGCAAATGCAATATAAACGAGATGATCTCAAACTATGAAGCACTCCTCGAATAGTTGATATGACTTAACATAGCTTTGATAATGGCTGGAAATGAGGAAGAAGAAGAAGATTAGATTATTAGACTGAGATTACGACATGTGTAGATGTGAGAGACTTGGTTCTCTCCAAAATGAACTCTTAAAAGCTCACCCAATTTCTCATCAATTTTCAACATATCTCTTTCTTTCTAATTATCCCTATGTATAGAGTGTTCTCCTTAAATTACCTAGCTGATTCCACAAGTTAACTAATAAAGATACTACCTAAAATACCCCTTCTCCCCCCCCCCAAGTTATCAGTTTTAAGCATTACCGACCGTCCAAACTTCCACCTTGTTTAATGAGCACTAAATTTGAGGCCTCAGAAGCACTTGACTAAGCCTTTTGAAAATTGACGCCAGCTCCTCATTGGTGAGTCCTTGTACTTAGTGTGGTGGCGGAGCCAAGAAAAAACAAACCTTGAAGTTGTCATGAGATGTTAAAATAAACTTTGGTGGAGTTGGAATTTTCTGATGTAAAATGGGAATGTTGTGGGTTGAGGAAATTAAAAAGGAAAGAGTTAAATAGTTTGGGTTTAGAAAATTGTGTTAAAGAAGTGAATTTTAGTGTGAGAAAGAATCCAAAAGTTGGGAGCATGTGGATCGGAGAAGTTGGGAAAGAGAACAGGTTTAAAGATGGTTGGGATGAGATTCAAGTGGGGTGACCCATAAACGTGTCCTTCACTAACTATTGGGAACATGAAGTTAGAAACGAGGTTGAGGTTATTGCCTTTGAGATTTTCATTGATAGAATGTAAACAGATAAAATATGTGTAGCTATACAAAAGAACTAAGTTAATTAGAAGTAGGATTCTAGTATGCTTTTTATTTTTCGATCAATGGGGAAAACTTAGCCATGGAGTGACCATCGATATCCATAGGGCAACCAAGGTAGGAGGCTAGGAGCCAAAGAGTTAACACTTAGCTTATCTTTAACTTGTACAATTTGTTCTACGATTTGCTTAGTAGAGGACTTAGTATTACTTAAAACAAGTGAGGATTTATCAAAGCTAACCATCTCACCTAAAAGACCGCATAACCTATCCAGGATGTCCCACACTATTCCACAGGAGCCGCCCTCGTTGGCTTTGAAGAAAAATAATGCATCGTCAGCAATGAAAAGATGAGTAGGAATTCCCTGAGCTTTCCTACCTACTTTCATTCCTTCAAGGCTTCCCTTTAATAGAGCTTTTCTTATGGCATGACCTAGCACTTCCTCGATAGAAGGAACAAGTATGGAGAGAGAGGGTCCCCGTGCCTCAGCCGAGCAGTAGATCTAAAATACCCATAAAGAGTGTCATTAACACTACCTCAGGAAGTTATGGTATGAATACATTGATGGATCCAATTAATCCATAGTTTTGGAACCAACATGTCCTGAAATAATTTTTCAATTTCATCCTTTTGGTTTGGGGGTACCTATATGGTCTTACACTCACTAGTGCTCATGAATGGTAGAGGGGGTAAACCAAGGGGCATATTAAAAACATTATCATACCTTGCCACGATAGGCAGCAAGCTAAGGGAATACCTTCTAACCTTTAGTTAAACAGCTCAACTAAGTACCCACCTCCTTCCTTCATGAGGGTTTTCAGCATTGCTTTCAGGGATATTCCATTCTTGCTAGGCTCCCCTTTGAGAGTCAATGTGGAATCTCCTTGCTGGTAGTCTTCTAATTAGTAATCATGGTCCCTAATTTTTCGATCCATTAGACCCGTAGGATGAGATCAAGATTGTCCAAAGGTAAGGGAAGGAAGTCACTACTTCCACCCCTTATAAGTATATTTTGACTTATCGTATTCTCTTCTCCATTACTAAAGGGGGCTTCAAAAAGGTGTAATTGGCAGCCGAAGTCTGTAAATCATGAATGGTGGATCAATTATGACTACCACTTGTTCTCCTTATATGGTTCCCACTAATTTCAAAATTTTTTGGCTAGTCATCCCCATAATCGAGTTTAAGGAATGGTTAGGCTCATAGATATTTCGGTGAGTCTAAGGGAGTGGGGTCTTTATGGAGATCAATCTCTCCCTCCTCTTCAAGGTGTGACTACAACACACTCAATTCTTTTCTTTTGCATTTATGACCTATAGACCACTTGTCCCTCTTGTACCAAAACTTATCACTGATTTGTTTGAGAAGACAGATTGGGGTGATTGGTTTGGTGTGTAGGCGGTGAAGATTATAGAAGGGTAAGAAGAGGTTGCACAAGTTGAGTATTGTGAAGGGGTTGTAGGTTTGGGTTTTTGGGACTCGATTTCACTGTTTGTTGTTTTTAGTGGACCCCCAATATGCGCAAATAAGTACATGCACCCAGGTGCATGTAGAGCATGGTGCACCCTTTTCTAAACTACGTCGTTTTATCATTTTTAGAGTCTATAATTTAAAAAAATTATTGTTATTTGCTTCCTTAAATTTTGCAACTAAAGATTCCTTTTTCAAATTTAAATTTAAAAGGTATATGTTCTTTTACCTTAAGTGTAGATGTTCATTTATTATATGTTCTTTTCATTATAACCTTCGTTCTTTTATAAATATAAATTTACACGTTCTTTAATTGTAGTCATGTGTTCTTTTTAACGTAGAAAAATTATTGAAAAAAGTTCGTGTTCTTTTATATAAATGGTATGTTCTTTTTGGGTGCACAATGAGCATTGCGCACCCTAGTGCATAATCCACGCTTTGCCCAATAGGTACCCTCGACCAGTGGCGGATCTAGAAGGGGACATGGGGGTACAGCTGTACCCCAAATTCAAAAAAAAAAATCAGTTAAAAGAAAATAAAAATAAAAAAAATTTGCGCAGCAGAGTACGCTTTGCGTTTCAAGTTTCAACTTTATTTTCTCGCTGAACTCCTCTCCCTTCTCTCTCTCTCCTCTCTCTCACATAAATCGGTAAACGATCGACTGCAAGTCTGCGACGCTGCAACACCGATGGCCGCCCAATTTGCCTTCTTCGGCACTTTGGCTTCGCGAGTTCGCGACCCAGTAGGCCAGTACCCACGGACTTCGAAGTTCGAACTCATTCACAACCGCGGCTTCAAGCTTGTAAGTTCTTACTTCTTAATCTTAGTTTATACTTTTGTGTTTTAATTTCAGATTTTTCAACTTTTCAAAGTTTATATATTGTTAGATTCATAATTTAATTGAATATTTAGATGTAAATTGTTGAATTTGAGCATTGGTGATTAATTAGTTAGGGTTTACCTCTTGAAATTCGAAATTGAATTTTTGTCAATTAATTTTATGAATACAATTAGGAAATGACAAATGATACACCCAAGTCAAGTAAATCCAAGGGAAAACAAATTAAGGAACCCGATCTTCGACAATTCATTTTCAAGAGAAAGAGATCATCGTAAGGTAATTCTTGCTCTTCACCCGCACCTCCCAATGAAAATGTATCGAATGAAAGTAATGATTCCCCTTCATTCCCATCAACAAGTGTTCCTCAAAGTCAAGAAAATCATATGGAAATGGGTGGTTCAAATAATAATAATGTACCATTAGAGGAGGAAGAAGAATGGTTATATGATGTTGAACTTCTTCCTCATGATCCGGGGAAGAGAACTAACAATATGGATTATCCTCCAAAACAAAGGAATGCGGTGAGGAGAGCATACATTCTCAAAAAACCTTGTCAACCTAAAACACATGACTTTCCTCAAAGAGAGTGTGGAGGTTTACGTCGTTTTAGCGTTAATTGGTTTAAGAAATGGGATTGGCTTGAATATAGTGTTGAAAAAGATGCGGCATTTTGCTTTGTATGTTTCTTATTCAAGAATGATATAGAAATTTGTGTGCGGGGGGTGATGCATTTGTTAATGAAGGATTTAGATCATGGAATAAACCGGATAGATTTGAGAAATATGTTGGTGGAATTAAAAGTGCACATAATCCAGCTTATGAAAAATATGTGAACTTAAAAGATGCCAAAGAGAAATCAATTTATGTTGCTATGGAAAATGCAAGTGATGTGGTTAGAAGTGAATATGAACTTCGATTGAAAGCATCTTTAACTTGTTTAGGATTTCTTTTGCTTTAAGGTTTGGCATTTCGTGGCCATGATGAAAGTATTGAATCTTATAATAGGGGAAACTTTCTTGAACTTTTGAAGTGGCTAGGGGGAAAATGTGAAGATGTTAAAAAAATCACTTTTGAAAATGCACCAAAAAATAATCAAATGACTTCACCTAAGATTCAAAAAGACATTATTAATTGTTGTGCAAAAGAAACAACTAAGTGCATAATTGAGGAGCTTGGTGATGACTACTTTGGTTTATTGGCGGATGAGTCAAGTGATGTGTCTCAAAAGGAACAATTAGCTCTTGTTTTGCGATATGTTGATAGAAAATTTGGAAGGGAGATATTTTTGAGAATTATTCATGTTGGTGATACCACGGCTTTGTCACTGAAAGAAGCAATTATGACTTTGCTTATGGGTCATTCATTGAGTCCATCCATGATTCGAGGGCAAGGATATGATGGGGCTAGTAATATGAAGGGTGAAATAAATGATCTTAAAACTTTTATTATGAATGATACTCCTAGAGCTTACTATGTACATTGTTTTGCTCATCAACTTCAACTAACTCTAGTAGTTGTTGCTAAAAAGAATGATAGTAGTGGTGGGCTCTTTGATATACTTGCAAATTTGTTGAATGTAGTTGGGGTTTTTTTTAAAAGAAGAGAAATGATTAGAGAAAGTCAAGCTCAAAAAGTTGCTCAAGCCTTAGATTTGGGGGAACTTAAGAGTGGGTCGAGGTTGAATCAAGAACTTGGTTTGAAAAGGCCCGGGGATACTCGTTGGGGTTCTCATTACAAAAGTCTTTTAAACATCATCCATTTGTTTCCTACAATTGTTGAGGTGCTTGTGCACATTGGCAAACATGGTTCATCGGAAGATAAGTTCAAAGCCCAAATTATTTTGGGCTCACTAGAAACATTTGATTTTGTATTTATGGCACACTTGATGTTGACTATTTTTGGGTACACTAATGATTTGTGTGTTGCTTTGCAAAGAAAAGAGCAAGATATTGTAAATGTCATGGAACTTGTTTCGTACACTAGAATTGTGTTGGAAAAAATGAGAGAGCAAGGTTCGGAGGCACTTTTGAACAAGATCACTTCATTTTGCGTGAAACATGGTATTGTTGTTCCCAATATGGATGCTTCTTATGATCCTCAAGGAAGATCAAGACGTTTTGTGGAACAAACAACAAATCTTACATTTTCGTGTTGACATTTTTTTGGGAGTTATTGATTTGCACCTTCAAGAACTTGACAACCGGTTTAATGAGAGAAACATAGAGCTACTTACATGCATGGCTTGTTTAAGTCCTAAAGATAACTTCTCTTCTTTTGACAAAGACAGGGTACTTAAACTTGCCACATTTTATCCCGAAGAATTTTCAAGTCTAGATGTGATGTCTCTTGAACTGCAACTTGATATATTCATTGAAAATATGCGAAGTGATAATAGATTTCGGTATTTGAATGATCTTAATTCTATTTCTATGAAGCTTGTTGAAACGAATAGGCATAAGACTTATCCATTAATATTTTTGCTTATCAAGTTGATGTTGATTCTTCCTGTGGCTACCGCAAGTGTAGAAAGAGTCTTTTCGAAAATGACATATGTCAAAAGTAAGTTGCGAAATAGCATGGGTGATCAACTCATGAATGATTGTTTGGTTACTTTCATCGAAAAGGATGTGTTCCTTCAAGTTCCCGGTGAAGATATCATTGATCGAATTCAAAATATGAAGGCTCGTAGGATGCAATTGTAGTGTTAGTTTGAAGTTTAATCTTATGCATTTTTTTAACAAAATTGGTTGTATGACTATGGGTATTTTGGATGTAAGACTTATGTATTGAACTTTTTTTATGAATTTTTCTTATACAATTTTTGTGTTTATTGTACATCCGTAACTTCGTACCCCCATATTCAAATTACTGGGTCCGCGCCACTGCCCTCGACCCACCTCCTTTTTCGCCATAGCGTCTTTTAACCTCATTTCAGACTTTATACCATCATTTAACCCACTAATGAATTAGGTCATATCAATAACTTCAAGGACTCCTTCCAACGGGGCCATTAATTTTATAAATCATCTTTTGTAATCTACAACACTCAAGCCCAATTGTTGACGACGCAACCACTGTTCATGTTAAGAACCTAAGGAGATGTTACAAAATCGTTGAGTAGCATATTTTTTAGTTCCTCCAACCTCAATATTAGGCAATGGTATCATAGCAGCTCCACATATACCACCGTCGTTTCCACCCTCTCTTCTTTGCAGAGGCGATAAAATTTGAAAAATCGCTTTACTCCAAGGATCCAACCATGTGGGTTGATATCGGAGAAGGGCATGTCAAGCTCCTTAGCACGCCACCCATTATGGATCTTCTGCACCTTACCTTGTGGGCCGTCATAGAATCTTCCCACACCTCCAGGGTTCAATTCATCTTCCCATGCCGTGTTTCTCTCTCCTTCCACCGGATCTTCACTTCTCCATGGTGGATCTCCCTTCACGCCACGTGGTATGAAATTACCCTTCCTGGATCTCCCACCTCTTCTCTCCCATACTCGATAGATCATCTTTTCTATGCTCATGGCAATCTGGTTGACAAGGTTTGCAAGAGATTTTTGCGGCCTTCTCCTTGGCCTTTGAAACTGCGATGTTAACCTCCTCAGTCAACGATTGGTCAACCCATTTCAGGTAGCTCAATACGCTGCATATTGGATGCAACCACCAAATTTCGAGCAATTTGCTAAGACCCGAGAATTAGAACAAAATTGAGAACACACTAAGATATTAAGCACTAAGATAGTATGTTGATTTAATTAATTAAGGGAAAATTAATCAAATACAACTCCTCACTCACTCGAGAGGATGAGGACTCTCCTATTGGATTTCTTCTCACTACATTTTTCTGAATGATCTCATCCATATACATCGCTATTTATTACCGCATAACTCTCCTTTCCTCTCTCCTAATAACAAAATTTTGACACCAAATATTCCTTCCCCATTTTAGGTGTAAAAGACTAGAGTTCCCTTAGTTAGCCTAATCAGGTTTCTTCTTGAATCTTCTACAGTATGTATAGAGTAAGGGGGTGTAGCTGAGAATACTGTCCTTTCTCGTGAAGATTAGTTCAACTTCGTATTCTTCTAGGACAAATATAGTAAAGAAAAACATGAGTGACCCTAATTCCTTCTTGCTTGTCAATATACTAGCCAAAACATCCACCACCATAATAGAGCACAAGTTGAAAGATAGCCCCCTAATCCACCATGCTAACCTTCTAGGACAGCCATAAACCAACACCATCAAGCACAAGTTGGAAAGGTACTCTCCTAATTCACCTTCTCCCTATAAGCTAAAAAACAAAACAGTTTTTCCATACAATCACAAGTTATATCAAGAAATATCAGAAAATTCAGAAGAGAAAACACAATGGAGAAAATGGAAGATGATATATGGTCATAAAGAAGTTTATCCTCACCACAATAGTAAGTTGTCAAAACGCGTGCATCTGAAGCGTAAGCATGGATCTCGCTAGCCATCTTTCTAATCGAATCAAAATGTTCCACATTCAGCGGCTGCCAATAAATAGCATGCATGTCAGAATCCAAGTAAAATGATTAATATAATTATTTTCTCTCCAATACTTTTTTATCACATTCTAAGGTACTTGTCTACCTTGAGCATTGGGACTTATCATAACTTGCTTTACCCAAAAACCAGTAGATCAACAATATCAAAGGCATCTGAAGATAAAGACAGAAACCAGAGCAAAAAGATTTTGAAATATTGAATTTAAAGTTCACTTCATTCTGATACATGTATTAAGACTAAAACGAAAAAATATTGTCATAAAGGGAGAACAAAAAACTAGCATCAAAGTCTTATATATTCTACACAAGGAACGCCATGAGAGCAGCATTAGTTACACACTATATGATCGCTAAAGACAACAGAATCAAAGGCATATTTTGAAGAACCAATGACCTTGGTCTTGGACACGATGCGGTTTAACTTGTTTGCTTCCAAACAAGAGTTTTTGAGTTGTATTACATGGCTTGGCTAATAGATTATAAGTTATATAAGTCCGTAAGTTTAAATGCTTTATATAGTGTTGGAAAGCCCATGGTTTTACTACCATTACCCTTAAGGTGTGGGTTTTACATGGTGGAAGCTATTATTTAAGTCCATAGGTGAAAGAGTGAATTACTTATGATCCCATTAGCCTAAATTATTTGGGCATGCGATTAGTCTACTAGAAGGGTAAGTAGATATTGTTAGAGTTCACTGAAGTTTATTGTGGGTACATACGGTGTTGGCTTTCTAAACCAATCAGATTTGTTTCCTTATTCTCCTAGTATTACATGGTTCAGCTAGGTGTTTAAGGGCTTTCATTGATATTTCCTAATCTTAGTTGGGAAAAATTACAAGCAACATTGTAATTATAGAGTTCATGGATCAATGGCAAGCAATTTACACTTCTCTCTATGAAACATTTCAGACTTCTTTGTGATCTTCGAACCTTGAATCAATTACCTTGTCTTTGATATTCAAAATGCTTACTCTCTTACTTAGGTGTTTGGTTTGTTAAGAGGGGTTTGAAAAAGGGTTACAAGGAGGTTTACCCTTTGATTTCGTAAGTTGTTTGTTTATATATTGTCAAACGGAAACCCTCATATTCCCACCACGGCACCACCATAACTTCCCCCCCCCCCCCTAAACCACCACTATCATCCTTCCACTATGAAATTCCACCTCCTCCACCTCCGCCCTTCCTCTCCTTCGCCGCTGCCCTTTCCCCTTTCCTTCACCATCGTCTCCTACTTAGGGTCAGCTTGCGAATTTGTGGAACCGTAGTAGAATCATTACCAATGGCACGCTGTGCGCCTAAGTGCGAAAAAACAGTGCAAGCTTTGTTATGTCAAAATTTAAATAAGGTAATTTTTTAGTTCCTCCCTCTTTTAGATCTAGTGGTTTTAGGTGGGAGGGAGGTGCTTTCGATGGAGGATTAAGGTTTTCTGGGTGGATGGTAGGGTTTCGTGTGGAGTGGTGGTTTCGGGTGGTGGTGGTGGTAGGGGCCTAGTGGGGTGGGGTGGGGTAGGGGTAGGGCTTTTGGGTGGTGGTTCCGGTGGCATAGTGGTGGTAGTTCCGGTGGCATAATGGTGGTGGTTCTGGTGGCATAGTGGTGGTGGTCATTGTAACCATGGAGTAGAAAAGAAAACGGAAAAGTGAAACCCTTGGAAGGAGTTTTTGGGGTAATCAAGGGATAAAGGTAATGATTGAATGGACATCATGCCCCCTTAGTGTTTAGGAGTGAATCAAGATCCAATTCGTGCTACTAGTATATGATCCTGAAAGAAGATTAGAGATGTTTACAATACAAATAGTAGCACATGGTTAAAATGTTAGGTCTAATCAACAAAATTCAATTGCAGTCACAAACGATAAAACTAAAAAACAATTAGCGTACAAATTTAATTGATAAAAGAGAAAATACATATACTCAATAAACGAGTGTATGGTAAATTTTTTAAACATCAAGTCTATAGTAGCCAATTTCCCTTTGATACATTTTAAAAACTAGCATGAATAATCCCAACTTCACCCGTCTTCTCAAAATAGTCCACACTTTGGATTATTTAAAATAATCTCAAATTCTAAGGGGAACTTCTCAAAATAATCAAAACAATCAATTTCTTGTGTACGCTAATTCATTTCTTGTCTATAATATTTAGAAAATTAATAAATCGAATTATTTTGAGAAGGCACCCCCTAAAGTTAGGAATAGTTTGAGACGATGGGCGAAAGTTGTGATGATTCATGTCAAATTTTCCTTTAAAGAATGCATAACTCAAAATTTATTCACATTTGGGATCAATTTGTTCATTTTTAAACTTTCAAATTTTAATTTTTTGTTTTAAGATATCTTCTACTTTGGTTTCATTGTTAAGTGCTCTGGTTTCATTTTTAGGTGCTCTCATTTCATTTTCAATATCTTACACTTCAGTTGAAGAAACATTAATAATATTAATCCTTCCAAAATTCTAAGTTTGGTGATAGTCTTCCCAAAATGTTCCTAGCTCCAAATTGACACGTTAAGCAGGTGAAAAATGACAAATGACAAGTGGGATAATCTGATTAATCGATTAAAAGAAAATCCCCTCCCAGTCCCCATTCTCTTCTGCGCTAACTTCACTACGATAGCCACAAATTGACCCCTTAATTCCCTTCTACCCCATCATCACTTGTTATTACTTTAGAAAACAACCAACAACAAAGAAATGTCACACTTGGTTATACTCTGTAGGACCATATTAGATGAGACTTCCCCCAAAATTAAACACAAGCTAAGTTCAAAATAGAAATTGCATTATCTTCACAAATCCCAACACCAATATGATTCAAGCTTTGCGTCATGCTTGTTCTCCCTTTCTCTGTCTCATGTAAATAAGAGAAAAATTGAAGGTCCTTCTTATAAAGAGATAAATAGGGTTTCTAAGTTGTTTAATCGATTGCAAAATTTGGAATTACGTTAGTTGGTTTGATTTATTGCTCCAATTCAATGGCGCCTTCTAGGATTTTGAGGCGAGTTCATTAATTCAGTATTAATTTGTTAACTTGACCAAGTTCGTATATTTTATGTGCCAAATGCTTCTGTTCATGCTAATAACATTGCTGATAATCGATAATACTCCTACTTATCCTTGGATGTACAACCTGCTGCCACTGTTTTCTCTCTCTGCTGTGGTTGGTTATTTTTGGGTGGAATTATCCTTTCCAAGTGCTGCTTCCACACCAATGGTGTTTTCGCTGCTGGCCAGTGTTGTTAGCGCTCCAACAAAGTGCCAAACATGGGCATAAATGGGTTGGAATAATGGTTTCATCGCTATAGGGGTAGACTTCGGTAGTGGGGAGGGGAGAGATAAGAAGGGAGAAAAAAAAATTAAGTTTACGTGTTAGATAGGTTGTAGGTAACCTGGACTGATATGGTAAGGTGATGTCTAAGCTTGGGATTAATTAGAAATAAAGTAAACTTGGGATTAATATGGGAAGAAGCCCAAAACTTGGGATTTATTATGCCAATTTTTCCCTTCATTTTAACAATAAAATTTAGAAAGTTCAAAAATTCAAGATTACACATCTATCATTAACTTTTAAGTTCCTATATCGCATTTTTAAGCCCTTGCAATTCATTTTAGAGAATGCATAGCTCAACTCTTAATAAACACGTATTTCTCTTAACACTATAGGTCTGTTCAAGCAAGCATCTTTCACTTTAGAAAACTCCTAGTTCAATTTTTTTGGAAAATTTGATTCTAATATCCAACGTTTGGGCCATTCGCTCAAATTAATCCCACCTTTTGATTATTTTTTTGATAATCCAACATTTTAGTATGATCTACTCATATTGAATCGCAACCTGTTAAGAGAGGTTGGTGACCAGTAGTATGGGTTAATTGTACACGTGTCTGATTCTAATTCATTCTAATTTAAATTAATCAATTTTAACTTTAATTAACATAACTAAAACACTCTAACCCCCAAGCTAACTACCAATGATACCACCCCCAACAACAACACCACCACGGTCAAAAATACTGCCACCAGCATTGTCTACAACACCACCAGTCCACCACCACTTCCACCCCTCTCTGGCTCCACCACCAACAACCCACCTTCTCCAGCCTCTCTTTCTCTCTCATTCCCACCACAAACCAACATCCAAACCCACCCTAGCTCCACCCCCACCTACAAAAATCCAACCAAAAACCCCGACTACCACCAAGTTCGTCCATCAATCCACACACCACCACCAAAGCCCATCACCATCACCTCTTTTCCCCTCCTTCACAAGCCACCACCACCCACTTCCTCTTTCTCCCTCCTACGCAAGCAATCTATCGGGGGTGTGGAGGGGGTGGGGTAAGGGTGTTGGTGAATGGTGGTTACTGACGCCTGAGGGGTGGTGAGGGGGAGGAAGAGAGTAAGGGAGGTAAAAGAGAAAAGCAAGGAACATATTAGAAATGAATAGAGAAACTTGGAAAAAAAAATTATTTTACAATTTCAACAGGTTACCCGTCTCACGATTTAATATGAGCAGATCATGATAAAAGGTTGGATTATTAAAAAATAATCAAAAGGTGGGATTAGTTTGAACGAAGGGCCTAAACGTTGGATTATTAGAATCAATTTTTCCATTTTTTTAAAAAAATTTATATTACCCAAGCCGTAATGAAGAAAGAAATTGTAAGAGGAAAGAGCAAGAAGTCCTACAAAATTAACTAAAGAAAATCCTAATCAGGTGTTGCATATAACTAGGCTATGTCAAAAATACCCCAGGACACAAAGTCCCATATATGAAGATACAAAGGCGTCTTATTCGCCATAAGAGCTCGGTCGCTACAATGGCCTATGCAAGGTCTTGCACATTGCGACACTTCACTTGTCGCAAACCATCCATGAAGTAAAAAATCAGCATTTCCAGCATCTCCAGAGTGCGTGAAACATCTGGTCTAGTATCCTTCGCTTCTTCATCACAATTTCATTTCTGGTTATCAACAGACATCAGAACAGTCAACTCTCTTATAGATTGAATTTAAGACATAAAGGCTCAGCCTACAAACTTGTTTGTTCTTCATCTAGAAGTTCCACATTCCAGAGCTATGAATCACGGCACCCAATCATAGAGAACCTGTCACTCAATGCCACAAATGTTTGAGGTCCTTAGTACCCAACATATGGTATCTTCTGAGGATCTAATCAGCCTAGGATGCACCTATATTCTGCCATCTCGAGTATCATGGCTTCTCAAGTAAAATATGGAAATCACAAGTGAACAAGTTAAAGGTGATGTGCCTAGTAGATACTCTTTGGTGAAATGAAAACACTATTAGACCAAATGGCAATAACATTTCCCATTCTTAACACGTGGCAACGTCACTCTCTTTGTCAGAACGTAATTTGAACATTTAACTAGTAGGATGACCCTAATGACGAATGTATGGCAAGTTTATTCTTTTTGATGCTGAGAACGAATGGCAGGTTATGTTCCTTGTATGAAGCTTATTTCAACGGATGCCTCGCTACTTGATCAGCCTACAGTCTTAATTCAATATTCACCGGGTAGAGAGATAGTCCTAAAAGATAATTAAGTTAATGAGTAAAATTCAAGGCTTTAGTAGCTTTCTTCTTTGCCTTAAGTGTCAAAGAAAGGCAAGCTACATATTACTCGAACTCAGTACTCATTTCAAACACAGGCGCATGTTCAAGTGTCGAATCAATTTAATGGAAAGTCTCCATCGGTTTGCCCCAAATGAAGTTTTGAGGACCCATGTCCAAGTGCCGAGCATTCAACACAGATACTTGAGGCAAAATGAAGAGTCCAAGTAACTGCAATACACTCACCCAGACCTCCCATTCGTTTCACTCATAATAGAAGGGCAAATCAGTAATGTATTGTGAGAGGTGTTCTAGAAGAATGTATTTGTCATTCTATTATTTATGTAAATTGGTTATAGAGAGAATTAGATGCTTAGGTGTAAGAGTGAAATATCTTTCTGTTATGGTAGCTCTATAAATAGTAAGATAGTGTAAGGAATTAAGGCATTCAGAAATTAGCCAAGATCTTTGTAATTTGAGAGAGTCTACCTCTCGAAAGCTATCCTCACTTTCTTTTCTCTCAGTTATTGTGCTTATCTTGCTATAATTCTAGTGGGTTCATCACAGTTGGTATCAGAGTAGCATGTAGTTAAGCGATTTAATGGCGTCTAGTAACATATCTCACACGGTGGAAACAGTGGAGCAAGCGCTCACTGGTATTCGCACGTCAATGGAGCTAATGTAGATGGGCGTGCCAAGCTCAACGAGGAGTTGGCAAGGATGAACGCTCAAATGAGGGCATCATGGAAGGTCAAGCCCGCTACCAAGAGGAGCTAAGGTCGAATTTTCCCGATCCTCATAATACCCCTATCAACTTGAATATTCCGAGAGGACCATTCGGGGGGATGGAGGATCCAACTGGAGGTTTAGGAAGCTCATTATGCCCCTCTTTGATGGGTCAAAAACCCCGATGAGTGGATCATGAGAGCGGAGCGGTATTATGATTCTTATCATCTGACGGAGGAAGAGAAGGCGGAGGTTGCGGTTGTGACCATGGAAGGAGATGCTCTTTTTTGGTACCGGTGGGAACATCGGAGAAGGTGGGAACTTAAAACGCTGCTTCGTCGGCAGTTTCGAACCACCCAAGAAGGCTCACTCTACGAGCAATGGTTAGCAGTGACCCAAAATAGCTCGGTGGCTTAATATAGGAAGAAATTCATTGAATATTCAAGCCCACATTAAGATATCTTAGAGGAGGTGGCATAGGGCCCGTTGCTCAATTTAGGGTGCTTTATGGCCCCCAACCTAAGAATCAGCTATGGATTTGGCCCTCTAAGGTTGAGGAAAAACTCAAACACATTCACCCCAAATACCCTACCAAAATCCCAAATAACCTCACCCAACCACAACCAAAACATCTACTTATCCAAGCCCAACCCCATTCACCCGAAAAACCTCAATCCAAAACCTTCTTGTTAGCAAGACAAGTAGGGGAGGAGTCCGGCAACTCTCTAACAAGGAGTATAAACACCAGCGAGAGCAAGGATTGTGCTACCGATGTGATAAAACAATGGAGTATGGGGCATTGTTGCAAGAGGCCGGAGCTAAGTGTGCTCTTGGTTACGACGGAGGAAGACGAGGTGGCCGAGCTAGTGGAGAATCTAAAACCCGAGGAAGTAAGCCAACCCTTGGTGTCTTTAAACTCGGTGTTGGGTTTCACCAACACCCGCACCATGAAGTTAGTAGGGACTCTTGGGGGAAAGAAGTGGTGGTAATGGTGGACCCGAGGGACACAATTTTATTTCTACCACCACCATAAACACCCTTGGGAAACCTATCACCACAAGGGTAGAGTTCGGCGTGTCATTAGTAGGTACTGGGATGGCAGTCAATAGTCAAGGGGTATGTCATGGGGTGCGTTTATTGTTGCAAGGAGTATTGGTGGTGGAAGACTTTCTACCACTAGATTTGGGCCACTCTCATCTCATCTTCGGGGTACAATGGTTGGAGAAACTTGAAACAGTGACTACTAATTGGAAAACACAAGCAATAAGGTTTAAAGTCCATGGGGATCCCATTACCTTTAGTGGGGACCCTTCTTTGGGCTGCACAAAAATGTCTCTCAAATCTATGTTAAGAGAAATTCAGAGGCAAAGAGGAGGAATTTAGGTAGAGCTTTGCCTACTCCATCCCACCCAACAAACACAAACCCTTCCCTCACAAACCGACCTGAACAAAAAACACTGTTCCCAAAAATACCCCCTCCTTCCTCGAACCACTTCTTGGACAATACCAAATCGTGTTCCTAGGCCTACCCACAATGGAGCCCATGAACATGCCATAAACCTTAAAAAAAGCACTAACCCCATAAGTGTAAGAACCTATCGTTACCCCCATTTTCTATACCGGTCTTATTGGTAAAAAAAAGGATGGGTCGTGGCGTTTTTGTGTGGATTACCGGGCTCTTAACAAAGAAATTGTACCCAATTCCGGTGATTGATGAACTATTAAATGAGTTATATGGAGCCACCATTTTTTCAAAACTCGGCCTCAAATCCGAGTATCACCAAATCCGGATGAAAAAAGAGGATGTTCCCAAAAAGGCATTCCATACTCATGATGGGCACTATGAATTTCTAGTCATGCCTTTTGGGTTGACTAATGCTCTGGCAACCTTCCAATCCTTAATGAACGATGTTTTTCGACCCTATCTCCGGAAATTCGTGCTTGTGTTTTTTGATGATATTCTCATCTATATTAGAAGTGAAGAAAGCCATGTTCACCATTTGAAGGAGGTTTTGAGGTTCTTAAGGCCCATAAACTCTATGCCAACACGAAGAAATGTGAGTTTGGACAAACTCAAGTCTCCTATTTGGGCCATGCGGTTTCACCCCAAGGAGTGGCAGTGGATCAAGCCAAAATACAAGCCATGATTGACTGGCCCATCCCTATAAACTAAGGGGCTTTTTGGGCCTGAGTGGCTACTACCGCAAATTCATAGCCCAATACGCCAAGCTAGGTGGACCACTGACAGAAAAATTGAAACAAAATTGCTATTGTTGGCAAGCTTTTGAGGAGTTATAGCAGGCCATGACCTAAACCCCCATTCTAGCCATGCCCAACTTTGACAAAACCTTTGTCATTGAGGGTGATGCGTCGGGCTACAGCTTGGGTGTGGTGCTTATGCAAGACCATAGGCCCATAGCTTTTTATGGTCACACATTGGGTCAAGGCGAAGATTGAAGCCCATCTACGAAAAGGAGTTCATGGCAATTGTTTTGGCGGTCCTCAAATGGCGAACTTTTGTGATCCGAACAGACCAAGACCAAAAAAGTCTGAAATTTTTAATGGATCAACGTGAAGTGAGCCCTGAATACCTGAGGTGGGTATGAAAGTTATTGGGTTTCGATTTCCAAATTCAATATAAATCAGGTTGCTGATGCTTTGTCAAGAAGACTCCCTCCTGACCCCACCCTTGGAGCCTTGGTATCCAGCCCAGTTTTTGAGATGGGCCAACATCCAACCCTGCTGTGACAAGATCCTTTTATCTCACATTTGTAGGCTCAGATTAGTAGTGGGAAACAGGTTAGGGGATACGAAATTCACCATGGGCAACTACTCTACAAGGGCCGAAAAGTTCTACTTGGGTCTCGCCCACTAACCCAAGAACTCCTTCCGCTATACCACGACTCCCCCTATGCTGGTCACTTCGTATCTAAGGCTCGCCGCCGAGTTGTTTCGGCCGGATATGCGACGGGATATGGCTAACTATGTCTCAAATCGGGATCGGGTTTTTATGAGTCATTTCTAGAAAGAAATCTTTTGTCTCCACCAAACCTCTCTCTTGCATAGTACCGCCTCCTACCCTCAGACGCATGGACAATCTAAGGTGGTAAACAAGTGTCTCGAAACCTATGTCCGGTGCTTCGTGAACGGGAGACCTCGCACATGGGCTCAGTGGTTGGCTTGGGCTAATTTTGGTATAATACCTCCCCTCATGTGTCAATCGAGATGACACCTTGTCGGGCTCTATACGGCAGAGAAGCGCCCCATCTACTCAGGTCTAGCCATGGTTCTACTACCTTAGACTCCTTGGACCAATGGTTACAAGAACGTGATGCAATTTTGGATGATCTTCATGCTAATATGCTCAAGCCCAACACAGAATGAACGCCATAGCAGATGACAAAAGGAGGGATGAACAGTATGAGGTTGGTGATTAGATGTACCTCAAAACTCCAGACCTAACGCCAAAAATCTTTGGCTAGGCGGCCGTTTGAGAAACTTGTTGCAAGGTTCTATGGGCCATATCAAGTGGTTGCTCGTATTGAGCTATTGCGTATAAGCTCGCCCTCCAAGAAGCTAGCAAAGTTCAACCGATTTTTCATGCTTCTCAACTCAAGCGTGCACATGGCAATACCTCGCTCACACCTACTAACCTCCGTGCACAACTCAACTCAATCCTGATCTTGAGTTAGAGGCCCAACCACAACAGCTACTTGGCGTGCACACTACCTTACATGGGGATGTCTCCACTCTGGAAGTACTCATTCAATGGGAGGGCTTGTCTGAAGCTACGTGGGAACTTTTCTCACTAATACAAGAACGCTTTCATGCTTTCCACGTTGAGGACAAGGTGCGCATTTGGAAAAGGGGTAATGCAATACACTCACCCAAACATCCCATTCGTTTCACTTATAGATAAGGGTAAATCAGTAAGACAGGTGTTCTAGAAGAATGTATCTGTCATTCTGTTATTTAGATTTGTTGAGTCATATGCAAATTGGTTATAGAGAGCGAATTAGATGCCGAGGTGTAAGAGTGAAATATCTTTATGTTATGGTAGCTCTATAAATAGTAAGATAGTGTAAAGGAATTAAGGCATTCACAAATTAGCCAAGATCTTTGTAATTGGAGAGAGTATGCCTCTCGAAAGTTGTACACCCCTTTTCACCCATTTTTTGGATTAATCTATCCTAAGCTACCCTCAGTTCCTCTCTCTCATTTCCTGTGCTTATCTTGCTATAATTCTAGTGGGTTCACCATAGTAACATAGGGCAAGCGCATACCTAATCAAAATCATGACAAAATGGTAGTAGTACCTCATCCCACAAATAAAAATATGCTTTCTTCCAGTGGTCCTTAGCCTTTAGTATGTCAATCTCTTTCTGCAAAAAATTTGTCCCAGCATCAACACTGCGGCACACAGGAAAAATAAAAAATAAAACACAGAAAAGAAAAAAGAGATCAAACATAGCTTGGGAAAATATGACGAAACTACAAAAGAAACAATCAGGTATATACCATGACACAACAGGCCGAAAAGGAACAGCATATGCCGCCAGCCTTGGGTCTGAGTAGTATTCATCTGCTTTTACGTGATCAGCTGAACATACAGGATAATTTCAGGACACACTCAGAGTCAGACCACAAGGTAAAATAGCACAAAAAGGTAAAACCTTCACGTGACCATGATAAGGTTAATTGAGAAAGAAGTGCCTTCGGCTATCTGGAAACCCTCGACCATTTTAATAGGAAATTATTTTTTTTCTTAGAGGAATTTTAAAGCAAGAGCAGAAATAACAAGATAAAACACAAATGTAGCCACACCTGGAACTCCATAAAATTCAAACACAAAAAAACACGGTAAGGTGAAGAAAAATTCCTCCTTTCAATTGAAAGGTTTAAATTTTCTTGAGTAGAAAATCAATGGGAAAACAGATAAGTACTGAAGAAGATCTAATAACCATGTTTTTCAACTTCTACTTAAGCACTTCCTATCCTTGGACTTCACATGTATTTCCTCCATGTTTTTTCCCTAGCCACACTTGCCATATTTGAGAAACGCAAAATTACCTTATTTGGCTTTTCATTATCTCTCTTCATCACATGACCCATTTCATCTTTGTTTCTCTCTTATGTCACATAAGCTTCACTCAGGTACGACCGTATGAGTTGACATGGGCACGAATCTGAATATCAAATCCTGGATATCTAAAAACCAAGGTCTACAGCACACGTTTGAGAAGGATCCTGAGTTTCGCTTGAAACTCGGGGGACAATAATCGAAACCAAAAATGATAATTTACATAGTTTTACAGCTAATTTTGAGACTCCAAAAGATATAGAAGTATTATTAGCTTTTTTTTTAATACTACCTCTGTATTTTTCAGAACTTGCAACATTAAAGTCAGGGGGCGGTTTCAGAAAAAGATCAGAGCTGGCACATGGAAAAATTTATGATAATTAATTTAAACACCGTTGGAGGGAAGGTTTGTGTTATCAAGAAAATTATAAAAACTAATTTGTCCGTTTAGCATCTCTAATTCCTTTCTTAATGCATGTGCCAAACTTTGACATTCCAAGTATTAAAAAAAACTGAGGACGTATGTTCCTCTATAGGGAATAGACAAATAGTTGGCATCATGGTGTCAAAACAAGGCCACATCGTATCGTATCGCCCGTGTCGTGAAAGTTTTCAAATTTACCGAACCGATACTAGCCACATTGTAAAGGTGTAAAAAAAATCGTGTTTAAGGCATGTTCAAGGAATATCTCATGATATGAGCCGATATTTGGCAGTACGACAACCGCATCATCACTGTTCCCGCATCATCCCCGTTCTCGCATCACCATGACCTTTACCACGATCGTGACCGAAACCGCATTTTTAAACTATGGTTAGCATATGGAAAATTGGTGGCATAATAAATATTGTAGGCCCTACCACACTTTTAATATTTTATTTCCAAAAGTCCCTCCACCCATTTTGAATAACTGACATGCATAGTTTTAATAGGGGGAGAGAGAATGGTAGAAAGATAAACAAGAGAACAAAGAAGAAAATACTCGAGTGCCAGCCATGGTCGCCATAGTGCCAAGTGCAATTTTCTCCACACAGGTCCAACCCTATTAGTGTCCGCACCGGGTCGTCTAATGTTAACACGGGTATGGAGGGGTAAATCAATGAGTCCAATCATCACAGCCTAAAACTTGTGCATCCCCGAAGTAAAAAAGAACGGAGGAAGCACAAAAGAAGGAAAGAGATGCAAGAAGATAATTAATCTTGTTTCCTCATATCCAACATCTCATGATATTAACAAACCAATGACATTTAGTCCATCTAGATACAAAAGATAAACAAGAACTCGTTTTTGGTTGGATAATTTGTAAGGATATTTATGAGCATATTTGGAGTGCTTAGATGAGGTGTTAAAGGTGAATAGCTATATCACCGACGTATTGTTATTCTTCATTATTTTTTAAATAAAAGGAAGAATATTTTGGGAGCAATAACGGCTTCATCAAGGATAATTGATTAAATTAGAAACTGAATTGTTGAACTACATTATTTCTTAATTAACAACCTAGCCTAACTAGCAAACTTGACAGCTTAACATAATCTAGCAAATTATTTTAGCAGCTAAGCTAGATCTTTATTAACTTATTAATAAAATAAAATATTATTCGTTATTTTCATGAGCCCTCAATCACTAAGGTTTAATGCTAGTTGTCAACATTCCAATGTATATATATGACTATATGAGTAAGTCTCATACCAAAAAGAACGACAAAAAAAGATTTTGTTACAATTAAAGGAGTTGGTACCAATCAACATCCCCTAAATAAATTTCAGGAAAAAGAAAAAGAGCAAAAAAAAAGGAGGGAACAGAATAAACACATATGCCACATGCTACCAGGCACCAGCACTAAGCAACTAATATACAAACAGCAAATTAACAGCTTGAGGAACTCCGAACCAAGGGTAAAAAGATGTCAAACTATGGCCTAAATTGTTAACATCACAAAGTGTATAGAAGTGCTGAGATTAATAGAATATTTACAAGATATTCTATACAAGTGGGGGTCAGGGGAGCTTGAGTAGATCAAGTACCTGGCCATGGACATGTGTATGCCAAAACACGCATGCTATTACCCCATCTACAGAAGTATGGACTAATTTTATATTGAAGTAGCCATTTAAAATGTTGATCCAATGCCTCATACCACTCATCACTTCCATGTTCCACGCCAAAGCGATCCTCAATCACTGTATCTGATATCTGGGTATAAAGTCAGAAACATACAACTACAAAGTTTTCCGATACATTCAAAAATCAAGGCATGGTCACAGCAACATAGTACATCATAAAACATCTTAAGAAAGAGCAATCTACTCCTCGATCAAATGCTAGTATTTCTAGATGTATCTGACGAAAAAGGCATAACAATTAATCATACCTAACATGCTACCGACCGAAAGCCCATATATAGCACAAAACATTAAACATAACTAGAAGTACTAATGACATCAAACAATCAAAGCTGGTTAGCTCCAATTGAAAACTCTGTTATTGGCCCTTTTCATAAAAACATAGGAAAGAGAAAGGGTAAGGGACACAGAGGGAGAGATATTATTGGTATAAATATCACATCCAAGGTTACCTGAAGAGCAGTACAAACAGTTTGGGAATATTGTACATATAAAGTTTGCTTTTCATGGAAATCTCTGTACGAAGGAGTATTGCATATTAATAATTCTATTTGTCTAAAAGACATTGAAAAGTCAATCTCCAACAAAGTGATAACAATTTATTAAAAAAATACTGAGTGCCACAACCACCCATATATGAGCGGAGGGATAATGGGAAAAAAAACCTCCTACCCTCAAGATATCGTGTAACAATTTATCCAGAAAATAGATGAACATCAGCTATCACTCAAAATGTAACACTAGATTCCAGCTACACTGCTACACAATAGCCCCAAAGAAACGATTTTGAAGCCTTTGATACCTATATACCCTCAAGATAAAGATATAGATATATATATATATATATATATATATAAATTATATATATATATATATATATATAGAGAGAGAGAGAGAGAGAGAAGTGAGTTCATATGAGAATGCATACTTATATGAGAAATGAGAATGAATTTTACATGATATAACTCTTATGAATAAGTGATGTAACTCTAACGAAAAAGTGATGTAACTCCAAAAACAAAATATTTGAAAAAAAAAATTCAAAAAAAACAAATTTTTTTTTGAATTCAAATTTTTTTAGAGGGATATAACTCTAATGAATAAGTGTTGTAACTCTAAACCAATCGTGTGGTTGAGATTCATTCTCATTTCTCATGTAAAGAGCATTCTCATGTGATCTTGCCATATATATTATATAATTATATATATATATTATATATATATATACCCTCTTATGGTGAGAACCGTGAGAACCACTTAAAATGAGCAAAAAAAGTAAAAAAGTGAGCGAAAGCATAAAATGAGTAGATACATTAAATGATCAAAAACGTAAAATGAGCAAAAATGTAAAATGAGGAAAATCTAAAATGAGCATAAAAAAGTTATATGAGAAAAAACGTAAAATGAGCAAAAACGTTATGAAATGAGCATAAAAATGTTAAATGAGCAAATACATAAAATGAGCAAAAACAATCTCAAAAGACAAAATCTTCATAAATGAGGAAAAATGAGTGGTTCTCACCATAAGGATGGTTCTCATATGAATACATACATATATATATATATATATATATATATATATATATATATATTATATATATATATATATATATTATATATATATAAAAGTGAGTTCATTTGAGAATGCATACTTACATGATAAATGAGAATGAACTTTACGCGATATAACTCTAACGAAAAAGTGATGTAACTCCAAAAAAAAGAATATTAGAAAAAAAATTCCAAAAAAACTTTTTTTGGCTCAAAATTTTTTAGGGGGGTATAACTCTAATGAACAAGTGTTGTAACTCTAATCCAATCCTGTGGTCGAGATTCATTCTCATTTCCCATGTAAGGGGCATTCTCATGTGATCTTGCCCCTATATATGTGTGTGTGTGTGTGTGTGTGTATATATATATATATATGGGCAAGATCATATGTAAAACAAATAGTTATTGATTAGAGTAGGGACTTGAGTTATCTCTTGATATTGGAAAAACTAGCTTCATTTGAGTTACAACATAAACCATTAAAAGAACTGAAAAACCTTAAATATTACTAATATGACACTCTCTATTATTAAGGAACTCCTCAGAAATGGATATCCACGAAAAGTTATAAAAATACCCTTAAAAACACAAACTTAACTTTGTCGCAAAAAACACAGTGACACCATCATAGTAAATTATATCTAATTGTATGGCAAAATTAAAGCAAATTATCTCTAACTCCCCTCCTTTTCTTCATTGTTAATTCTAATTGATTACTTTATTTACTTTTACCGTGATACGCACTTACAAACAATTTAACTTTGGTATTTCTAATTTGTTAACTTCTAATATCATTCATATTGCTCATATTATTTATAGAGATATTCATTTATACTTTGATAGAACATATGCAATGCTTTTTAGAACATACTTAGGGGGCGTTTGGTAAGGGCTTTACAAGAAAGGGAAAGGGAATAAATTGATTCTATTCCCTTAAAAGTTGTTTGGTTGAGTGGTTTTACCTTTCCCTTTCTCCCCTCCATTACCCCAAATCCCTCTAACCTGATTACCCACACCCCCCCAAGGTTTCACATTCCCTTTCTTTGACTCATCATTGACCACCTCTCTGACCATCCAACCACCACCACCAAACCATCACAACCTAATCCAATCATTACCACCACTAGACTCCTCCACCCGCTCAACCAACCACCATCCAACAGCCACCAGAATCGGTTCCTTGACCACCCACCTGCCGGCAACCCTAACCCGGCCACCTATCACACTCCCACAACCACCACCTCCATCCACAAGACCCAACCCGTAACTTCTTGGAAACCATAACCAACCACCGGTAACCACAATCAACCACCGGCAACCCAACACCGCACCACATAAACCGGCAACCCAACACCGCACCACATAAACCGGCAACCAACTCGCCGGGATTCCTACACTACCCCCGAAAATCCGTCCCCGTCTAGGAAGACTACCCAACCACCCCTGAAAGCATGACCCACCAAAACCACCTCGGCCACCCCCACGAAACCCACATAAACCACCAAAAATCCCACCCCATCAAGTAGATTCAAGGGAGAGAGAGAAAAATCCACCTAATCTACCACCAGAAAAGTCAATTTAGCCCTACAAACACCACCACACCACTAGATTGCAAGAGAGAGGAGAGAGAAAAAGAAAAATCACTTGACGGGAAGGGGGGCAGCCGCGGAGAAGGAAGAGGGAAAGGAGGGTGACGGCGGAGGAAGGGGGTGGCGGCAGAAAAGGAGATGGGGGTGGTGGCAAGGTGGTTTTAGTTGAAAGTTAAAGTGTGGTGGCAGTTGTAGAGGGTGGTGAATATTAGATTTCCCTTAGATATTTTATACCAAACAACTTAGTAAATCTAAGGGTGTAGCTTTCCATTCTCCTTGTTTCTCTTTCTCAAACCCTTTCTCTTTCCCCTTGGTAAACCAAACGCCCCCTTAACTTTTTGTTTTAAGAACATATTCAACACCTTTTTGAACATATGTAACACTTTTTAGAATAATAATTTATAGAACATATGCTATGATTTTGAGAACATGAATTTCCAAAGTTTAGAACATGAATTTCCAAAGTTTAGAACATGAAATAACAAGTTTTAGAACATATAATAATAGAACATGAAATACAAAATTTCATAACATGAAATTTTCAACCTAGACAAAATTGAACTTCGGAACTTTTGATGAAAAATTCATTAAACTTAGCAAGAACCTCTATTGAATTCATGTAACTTTATTGATTTATATATGAAGAGCTTTGTTGAATTTTATTTTGAATTTGGTGGAGTATATTTGAGGAGAGAGAATAGGTATTCTTGAGTAGTGAAAATGGTCATCTTGAGAAAAGTGAAGAAACATGAATTCATTCTAAATAAGTTGAATATTTTATGAATGATTTCATTGCACTTGCGAAGAACTTAATTGATGTTGAACTTGGAGCTTCAACTAAGTCTACTTGAGCAAAGACTATGGGAATTCTTGAGGAGAGAGATTAGTCTTCTCTAGAGGAGAGAGAAATTCATAGTTAATGAATGCAAGCTAAATAGATTGAATTTCAGAATATTAATTTGTGAAGAAATTTGTTGAATTTGAGTTTGAAACTTTAATGAAGTCTTTTTTAGAAAAAGACATAAATTAGAACATATCACTTAATATATAGAACATAGGATGTGTTCTCACATAAAAAAGTGTTCTCACATAAAAAAGTGTTCTCACATACGCCAAATGGCAAACGGCAAAATTAGATTTCCAGAAAAAAGGTACGCATGGGATTCATGAAAATAAATAAATATAAAATACTATATCAATCAAAAACCATATAATTTCCAAAAAAAAAAAACAACAATAAAATCCATAGAAAATTCTGAAGAGAAAGAAAAAGAAACAGGAAGTGGCAATTCACATGTTTGTTTGCAATAAAAATATTTAGTAGGAAAGAAAACGTAAAAGAAACAAAATGAAAAGGGTAGGTTTGAGATCGAAGAGAGAGAAACATGATTAAAGACCCACGACAAGAAAACATAGGATCAAAGAAAGAGTTTACTTGATAGCTGTCTGCTAGCCACCCGGTGTTTTAATGGTTGTAGGCCAGCCGGTGAGGCTGGCTGGTTGCAAAGAGAGAAACGGAGTAAGGGAAGGAGCACAAAAGACAAGAGACCGATTGTGAGAGAAAGCCCCGGATCTAAATGAAATGAGAAAAATGTACTTGGATGTCTAATTGGCTCCAATTTGATACCATTTTACGCTTGTACTTTATCGGATTATTCTATTTGTATTTCCTTGATAGTGAATCCTATATCAGGAAATATTGGTGTTCTATTAATGGTCTAAAGTATACCACAAAGTGGTTTTAGGATGCAATGCATTGGGAATGCATGGAATAGTGCGTGAACTTTTGCTATGTACATATATTCTTCAGATGCAAATATCAAAACAAAAGGAAGAGAGAAAGGAAACGAGAGGAAATATTTTCTTTATTATCGTTTTATGGGGTCACAAAAAACCGCTAGTTTAGTTATTTTTGATTTATTAAAGTATAAGTATATATTACTCTTTCTCTAACTTCCATTTACCACATATAAGATAAAAAAATGCCATCTCCGCATTATCATATTTTCAACCTACCTCAAGTTAGACGGTTAGAAGTTAGAACAAACCTCAGGCTACAGGCAAAATATAAAACACATATGTTGCTCGAACTCTTCATTTCACCTCAAGTACCCGTATCGGATCCTAGACACTCGGACATGGATGGGGCACTTGGACACCTTGTTTTGGGCCAAAAAATAGCCGAGTCGAACACTTGGACACATACCCGTGTCAGGACATGGGTACCCAAGTCCGAGCAACATAGTAAAACACACAACTTTAACTGCAAGACCCCCAAGGCATATATAGAGAGAAGGATACACCGATTACAGCAGGAAGTGAAGGTGTAGCAGGTAGTACAAAGTCCCAAACTGTCAAGCTGATTTTCACACAAACAGAACGATTTGAAATAGCATCTTCATCCATCAAATCAACAGCCCCGTTATCGGACAAGAACTCGTTAAATGATGAGGACAGAAGAACACGTCTCAGATTTGATGTAGCAGATTTTACTCTGTCAACCTAAGAACCGAATATCACATAAATACTCCTGAAAAAGCCAAATATGTTGCAAACATGATCAGACAGGTAACACTACATAGGAATAAGGTTATCACACCACTTCATCCATTGGATACTGATCAACTGGTTCCATGACCTCAAGGCAGTCCCTCAATTCTCTGAATAATTGATGCTTTTCACCTTTGCCCATGCATGATGCTCTAGATCTGCGACAAGTCAGAATAATAAACCTATTAGAATAATGAATCATCTTAGGCAGATGATTGAAAATTATACTGCTATAAACCTATTAAGATCACATGCGCTACAAGAGATAAATGCAAGTCGGTGCACGCTGACTTCTATATAATAATGGTATAAAGCTAAATAATACTAAAAGAGCTAGGGAGGATAGATTATCACGGTGCATCAGCTTTTACAGCATTGATGTACAATTGCCCCTCATATACGCCTGCAGGTTGCTCACTGGGTATATCAACGGAAACCCATAATGCTGTTGTTTCTCTGCAATGAAGATAAGAATTTGTCTCAGAAAGCTCAAATGCAAACCAGGAATCCGAAACATAATCTAACAGAAGAAATACCCAGGAACTAGGTTTATTTGAAAGCTTGGCAAGTCAAGAGGTACAAGGGCATCTGGAACACCTAAAACAGCCACCACTCTTCGGATCTTTAAGGATTGACCAACAACCAATCTGCACACGGCAAAAAGCTATATCATAGTTAAATTTATGGCTTCAACATCAGCTATCATAGTTTAGAAGCATTCACTCCACTCAACAGCTCTATGTATTTCCTTGAGAAGGTAAAAAAAACTATTAACACCAGCAACCCCTCCCCTAAAAGAAAAACAAATGTTTGAATAAACATGGTGAACTACAGGAACTAACCGGTCTCCTGAAGCAGATACAAGGTCATTACACTGCACTTGTACAATTCCAGCTACACCACAACCACCCCATGTAACTTTTGGGCGTAAAGCAACTTGAACACTCTCTCTCTCATTTCTGGCAGCCAACAGATTGACCTGTATGACAGAATTTTTGTTAGCGACGCAATTATGAAAACTTGTCCAACCGCCACATCTACCCTTTCATATGATGTAACCTGCCAGGAACACCATGTTGAGGATGTCAAAGAAACAATGTCAACAAAAATACAAGTCACTCATATACACAAGAAGAAGATAGACACTTGTATGAAGAAGGTACCATTAACAAAAGTGAAATCTGATACTTTCAAGTCTTTAACCAGAAAAAATATCATTGGATAAGTTTTTACGAAGAATGTGTTACCGATCCTACTAACCCCTCCCAGAACTATAATTTGGAACGCACGAAGTGTACACTAGCGCAAGGAGAAAAAGTACATTAGCCATAACAGTCACAACGTCATGGAAGTGGCTTCTACCCATGGTGTCAAAACAAGGCTGCATCGTATCGTCTGTGTCGTAAAGGTTTTCAAATCTAACGAACCGTTATTACCCGCATCGTAAAGGTGTAAAAGAACCGCATTTTAGGCGGGTTTCATAGATATTTCATGGTTTAAGCCGATATTCAGCGGTACGACAACCGCATCATCCTCGTTCCCGCATCACCGTAACCGTTACCGCAACCATGACCGAAACCGTATTTTCAAACTATGCTTCTACCGAATTAACTAAACTGATCGCGGCCAACGAGGTGCAAATTCACAAAAAAATGGAATTTTATTCACAT
The DNA here is from genome assembly GCF_026745355.1 of Beta vulgaris subsp. vulgaris. Classification (NCBI taxonomy): domain Eukaryota; kingdom Viridiplantae; phylum Streptophyta; class Magnoliopsida; order Caryophyllales; family Amaranthaceae; genus Beta; species Beta vulgaris. Next base: position 23,078,089 of record NC_079202.1, read on the forward strand.
TTGCATGTTTCTAGTTTGAGAAGTGTCCTTTCAACAATATATTACCAAACCATTTCATATACGATTGGCTATGTTACCTGGATTCAAAAATGGGTACGGATCCGAGTGTCTGGTATGGCACTTCCAAAAAATCAAGTCACGGGACTTTGTCCGGAATTTGGATATGGGTACGGGTATGCGAAATTAATATTTTACAATATAAAATTTAATGATTAATATTACTTATAATTCACAAAAATAATCAGCAATCAGCATTGGTCAGAGAGAGAAGAGCTTGTAATAAGGTTAGGTTGAAGAATGAAGACACATAAGTATCAAGTACTATCAAAAGCATTATGCCTAAATCCAATATGTCTACCCTAGGAGTGCTAACAAGACAAGATAACTTGCAATTACTTAAGCTCGACTCAATCAAAACTCATCTCGACACAATTTACACTCGTGTTGTGAGAAAGGATCTATTTGGTAAAGAGAGAATTGCGGCAACATGAGAGGTTTGGAGCCATTTTAAAGCTTTGTCTACTCTAATCCTGTATTGCGGGTATTCGGTAAATAAAAGATTTGGAAAAGATTACTTGGCCAAAACCCAAACTCTAAAAAGCTCCCATTCTAAACTTTTTCAAGGTATGAGATTGCGAAATGAAGGTGTATTCTACAAAATCAAGTAGTTATCAACAATTTTCTCTAATAGTCATTCTACACGATCAACTAGTTATCAACTATCCTCCACATTGTACAAAATCAAGTAGTTATCAACAATTTTCTAGGAATTTCATACATTCAACTATACAATGAGCTAATCAAACTAACTAATGCAACTAGCTGATTGCCAAACACACACAAGCCAACTAGCTTAAGCCTTCCCTTGTCCATTGGCTTTGGACTAAACAAGGTGTATTAAGTTGTATAATAAATTTTGAATAGACCCGATGCACAATAACATAACTTATTGCACCAAGTATTGTATGATATAGTCAGTTTTTATTTGATATAATCAATTTTTCTTTGACATAGTCATTGTATGATCCAATCACCTTTTCGATAGTCAATTTTCTCTCGAATAGTCCATTTTCACTCATATAGTCAATTTTTGGGTGATAAAGTCAATTTGGGTTCACAATAAATCACTTCACCCAAGACTTCTTGTATATACTTCGTTGGTTATTGCTGTTAATGTAAATAGCAGACTGTTACTTTATCTCCAACCAAGAGCCTAACGACAATAATCTCTTGGCTTAATTAGAGATAAGGCCTGTTATGTATTATGTATAAACCCCCTCCTCAATTACCCCCCATAGACCCAGAATCTTTAAACGCATTTGGGCTATGGTGTTAGCGTACAATGAAGACCAACCCACCTCACTTGGACCTCAGATATTACTATAGGAATTGACCAGTCATGGAACTTTCCACTCTAATGGCCTACAGGTGTGACAGAGCTCACGTTGCCTTGGATTCAAGAAAACATATCATGACCAGAAAAAGAAAGAAAAATTGGGTACAAGCTGAAGCAAAAAGATACAGCATACATACGGGTTCCAAATGCCTAGGCATCTCTTGTGACCCGACATTTGCAGTACTAGGCATGCACCAAACATGAAGTAATTCAGAGGATGGGACTTCTGAAGGATCAATAGTGCCCTTCATTGAACCAGACGCATAAATACCAGCATCACTCCATCCATACGAAGTCCCTCCACCGGCTACACCTTCAACAGGAGGCAACATCACCTCCTGATTATTCCCTGCAAAACCAAAATGCACGAACCGATCAAATATATACTTATCACAAACAATCATGAGTACGAATAATTTGAAGCAACAACACTTTTATTTGCATCAATAAAAAAAAGAGTTTTCTAAAAATTCTATATTGTACCAACCTTTTTGAACTTTCCACATTATACCCTAAATTATCTAAACGTGACACTAAATACCCTTACTAATAGAAAATCCTACTCCAAATCCCACTCAGTATTCAATTTGGCAAAATCATACCCCAAATCTCATTAAATTAACAAGGCTCAAAAATCCTACCCTATACCCAAATTGTAAGAAAGTCCCAAATTCTAATGCTTGGTACTCTGTACAAGGGTGTTTTGTGTAATATTTAGAAATATTAAGAGTACATTGTGAAATGTTCAGGCCCGTCCCTGAGCCAGGGCAAGAGGGGCGGCCGCCCTGGGCCCGGGGATGACAGGTCATTCATTACTGATTTCCAGCCACAACACTTGAAAAATTAATCTCATGAAATTAAACAAGAACAAGTGAACACAAATATGCGCATCTACAAATTGTAACATAAATTTTCTTATCATTTACTTCCATGAAACAAAAATGAGATAAGAAGTTAAACCAGAAACTCGAGTCATAAGTTTATAACATGTAAATTATCACTAAAAACATGAGATAGCATGTATGAGAAAGAAAAAATAAGTTGAATTCATGAAACAAATAGCATAAAACCAATCGCATGAAATAAACATGAAGTAGATCTCAAAAATCGCAATTCCACACCACAATCCGCAACAAAACAAGTAGATTCATCTAAGGAACAAAACAAGAACCTGGAACGAGCTTCTGCAATTCGAGCTTTGCGTATGACATGTGAGAGGTTCCAGATTCCAGAGGTTCTAAAGGAATTCAATTTGCTTATGAGTTGGGCACCGGCACCGTGAGCGTTTTTGGAGTGGTACTCGCATAGGTATATAGCCTATATGCGAGTAAGGAACAGAAAAGGTAAAGTACTGAATATGTATAAAAATACAATGTATTTAGGGCGTTAGTAAAAAAATTTAGGGCGTCAAATAGCAAAACTTATTTTTTTTTATGCACAACACCCGAAAATGTAACATAAATTGACGAGTTTATCTCTATTATATAAGCAAAGTGATGAGCCACGGTGTCGTCTTGTAAAATTATTGTTCTACCCTTTACTTATTAAAAAAATGCTAACTATAAAATATTCAATTCTTTCTTAATCTATATTTATGTGTAATAACTAATAAGGAAACTTAAGATTGTTTAATTTATAATAAGATATAATGTATACATAAAATATTTTCCAAAATAATATGCTTAAAAGAGATATTTTTGATTGAAAATGAAACTAATCTAACTAAAGCAATTTCAAACAATTAAAAAGTAAGAACTGATACATTAACATAAATATGCATATGAGACTAGTAATAGTTTATTGTACATTGATGATCTGTTAGAATTCTAAATATTATCATATAAATAGGATTATTATTCCTAGCCTGTTCTCTCCATCTTATTTTCAATTCAGTTACAATCAGTTGGATTCATGCTCCGTTTGGTAGTGTGTAAAATATTTTCCATGAAAATTAGTTTTCCTTTTCCTCTCATTTTCCGTTCTTTGCTATGCTAAGGGGTGTAATTCCTGTAGGTGGTTATCTAATCCTTGAGACTTTTTTGAAGAATTGTGAAGGAAAACCCATTGTGACGGGCTCCATGAGTTGGTTTGTTACTGAGTTTGGTGAATCTTGGTATGAGGGATTGGGAGTTTGGGGATTAGAGGATGGGATTGGGAATGGGAGTTAGAAGGTGGGAATTCATTAAATATATCCCAATCCCTTGTTTGGTATGTTAATGGGATTATGTTGGGAATATTGCTATCCCATGTTTGGTATGAGGTACTTAAGTAGGGAATATATTGCTAAATTACAAATTTACCCATTTTAATGAAGGATAGTAAAAGAAGAGCAAACAATATTGGTGAAGTATATTTTAATGAAGGGTAAATTTGTCTTTTAACATAACTAGAAATAATCTCCCTCCTTAATACCTGTCCCCTCCCATGTCTTATTTTGGTGGGATAAGAGGGGTTTAATCCCATTCCACTTCACATGGAAATTTAGATATCCCCTCAAACAAACATGGGATATCTACCCATGGGGATATAATATCCCATTCCCACCCCCTAATCCCCCTAAACAAACACCCCCTGAGGGTATTATAGAAGGACATCCCAATGATTTCCATTTGCTCCAGGTGAAGGTCAAATGGTTAGAGTCAAAAAGAGAGGCAATATAAATCAGATTGATGCATAAAGGATAATTTTGGTTCTAGAAATAGTTTTATGACTTTTATCTTATTTTTTACCTTACTTATCTAATCTTAGGCGGATATATGGAGTTGGTAGATGCAATCCTTAGGTGCGTATGCCTTTTAACATTGATGATAGTTATTAATTTGCAAACTTCTAAATTTTTGTCAATTTATTTTATCTAAACTCTAAAGTAATCAATATTTAATTTTTTGGAAAAAAGTACCTATTAAAATCAAAATTTTGTGAAAAACTACCTAATAAAAAAAAAGTTGTGAAAAACTACCTAATAAAATACAAAAGTTTGTAAAATACTACCTCCCGCCGGATTTTAACTGTTGACTTCCGTTCTCCGGCGTTGACTTCCCCACGTGACCCTCACGTGACCCCCACAAATCATCCCCCACCTACAACCACCAAGACACCACCCTCAACCACCAAGACACCACCTCCACTACCCTTAATGCCCCCCGAAACACCCTCCCCTACCCCCAGCCACCACCCCTCCCCCACCCCTATCCACCACCCATTACGCCACCCAAACCTCCACCCATTACGCCACCCAAAACCCCCAACCGCCACCCAAATGTCCAAACATTAACCCTCTCCTCCCCACCCCGACACCCAAAACAGCCCAAAAACCCACCCTCCCTTCCCGCAACCCCCCCTCCACTAATTTCCGGCACCCCACGAACCTAATCCCCCACCCAAAACCGCTAATACCCCACAAAAACCCAGAAAACCCGTTAACCTGTTAAACCCTAGAAAACGGGTTTTCTGGATTTTTATTGGTTATTGGTGGTTTTGGGTAGGGGATTAGGTTCATTTACCTTCTATCTTTTCTCTTTAAAATTGAAATCTAAACTCTAAAGAATTCTCTTAATTTCAAATTCATTTATTTATTTATTTATTTCTTAAACAAAAATAAATCATATAAAAATTAATCAATTGTAAGATAGGCAATAAACTTATGAAGCCGTACCTCCCCATTATTTTCAAGATAGATATCCGGCTAACATCAAAAGAAGTAAATATTAATAAAAATATGTTAAAAAAATTTGCTAATGTAATTGACCATTGTCAATGAAGCAAGAAAGATGATCGATTGAGCAACCTTGCAAGAAATTTGGTATTTGAGTGAAATACTATAAAATTGTATGTGGAACAATTAACTTAAATTTCAACATTATTCAGACTAATGGAACAAAACAGCTCAAATAAATCAATTATTCCAATATATACCGACATAAAATAATTTTGCAAACATGTAAACAACCCAAAAAAAACAAGATCTACTAGTAATTTAAATAGGAGTAAGTTAGGGAGTTAGGGGGACGGACTACATATTAATCAACAACAAAAATAATTCAACACAACTACACTTCAATAAAAACAATAATCCCAAAATCGAAAAATTCAAGAATTAACCCTTGCATATTTTCTCTTCACCTGAAAATTATGTTATAGGTTTAGATAATTATAAATTTATAATTATTATACGGAATAGTAGATAATATAAACCAAATAGTCTAAACATAAATATTATATTTAACGATTAATCTCTATTTTTAATATATCTCTCAATCAAAGTCGTATAATGTTTTGTTTGGATCGTTTCAATATATCTTATCAAAATATCTAATGGATATCATTTTTACTTGATATGAATTACTATTTTTTTTTTGACAGGAATTACTATATATATTGATAGTTAAATTTATACATTGACAAACGTAATGAATAAATTATGCCAAATAATAAAGAACGAGGGAATTAGTTACCAAGCCAATTACAACAATAATATAGGGTGACAAAGTACCATCATGGAAATTTGCAACAAAAATTATCAAATGAATACAATAATTAAGTATCTGTCAAAAAAAAATACAATAATTAAGTGAAACAAGTAAATGTCAATGACATTAGAATAAAAAAAATTAAAAAGAGATGAATGGAGTTATAATGGTTATATAGTGAAATTATAAGGGAAAATCAAATAAATGCCAAGTAAAAAGACACAAGGGTAGGTTGCCCCACTCACTTAGATAGTCTAAAACTGGCAGACTAAATTGAGCTAGTTCATTGTATCAAATTTACCAGTATAAAACTTCCAAATATTTTGATACAGTTATGCTTCCAACACAAACTAGTGATTCCAAGAAGTTCCATAATTCAAAATCAGTAATCTCACCCACTGCTCTACTCACTGCCACTAGTTGCTAATTTATTCAACTAACTATAAAAAAAAATTATTTTAAATAGTAAAATCACAATTTCAAATAGATTATAGTAAAATATGAGTCAACAATCAACACATAGTGTCCTAACCACTGTGTTTAATATTGGTGTGATAATTATACTCATTTAATGTATTAAGACTCTCGTCCAAGGTTTTTCCACTTAAATTAGTTAACTGTAATTGAATGGGACACTTGTTTCTTCCCCTGTTTTAGTGATTTTAGACTAGACTAGTAGAGTAATAAAGTTGTTGTTTACTAGTTAGTAGTTATCTTAACTAGAGTTCAGGACTTATTAATTAACATTCTACCTTCCATTCCAAAAAAAAAATTAACATTCTACCTTTCTACACCACAATTCTACATTAGTACATTAAAATTACATCCACAGAAATTAGAAACTAAACATAACAAATCAATCATTTCAATTTCCAATAATTTTAATTTTTTTTTTTAAAAAAAACAAACCGAACCTGCCGAGAGAACTCGAGCCCGAGACAGTGGCAGAAGGCAACACTGTAGCAGGAGTAGTAGCCGAGCCGAAAGAGCTGTTGATCTGAAAGAGACGACAAAGGCTGACAGAGGAGAGGAAGAACCGATATACTTAGGGTTTGCAATTGTGAATGACAAAAAAATAAAAAATAAATAAAACAAAGGGCTGGGTTTCGAGCCCTTGACTTGGGTTTCAACCAGTTGGACGCGTGCTAGTATACAAAGTTTATGCACAAATTTTAATAGGAGTACAAGTATTTATTCCTTTCTGATTTTTTATTTACAATTTTTTATTTATTAAAAAAAAAACTATCTGGTTTTTTTTCGGTTCTAGTATGGTTCAGCTGAACCCATACTAAAAATGCCACTGTCGCCTGCCCGAAGGAGAGGAGATTCAAAGGTCTTCAGGAGAGAATGAGAAATAAGAGTGTTTTTTTTTTAGTTTACTGTATGCTAACATGTACCTGTTCTAATGCACGGGTTTTAACTTAGTTATAGGTGATGAAAATCTGTTTTTAAAAATAGTGTTGATGTAAAAATAACATAAGAATAATGTTTTTTAAACACAAATTACGGGAAAAGAAATAGCATCACAGTTTTTTTTTTTCGAGCAAATCCCGGTTTCTCTTGTGAAACTTACCAATATTATAATTTTTTTTTTTGCTTACTCATCATCATTTTCCTCCTTCCCTCCTTCCTCCTCCTTTCCTCCTTCCCTCGCTGTAATGGCTGAACCTTCACCTCATCTTCTTCGTCGTTCTCTATCTTCTTCCTCCTCCTTCACGATTCCGACGACTTCGTCATCGAATTAAACAAAAAACCCTAACAAAATTGGAGAAATAATGGCATGGTTAACCCCATAGGGTAGGATTTATCTTCCTTTTCCATTGATGATGTTTGTGAGTGTCAATCTCTCCATTGAAGCCACTGATTTCTCCATTGAAGTCTTAGAATGCCATTGATGGAGGTGAGAGAATGGAGGAACAAAACCCACCGTCATTGATGAAGTGAGACCGTGAGAGAATGGAGGAAGAAGACCCAGTGCCATTGATGGAGTTGAGAGAATAGAGGAAGAAGAAGAACAATTTACAATATTAGCCCCAGTTATTACATGAAATGACACAAATACCCGCCCTCATGAGAAACATGTTATGCTTATCATGAAGAGAAACATGAATTTACCCTTTCTTTACTCCGGTATTTTTTTTAAAAAAGCATCACTTTATTTCTATGTGGTTAATATAATAATATATAAAATGTTAAAACATTGAAAAGGCCACAATCTTGCCATAAAGGCAAGGAAGGGCTCCTAGCTGCGGTATATTTACCTTTTGCCGAAAAAAAGAAACATTGAAAAGGATTGAATAGATAGTTTAATTTTGTGGATGTCTTATTCTAAGTAATAATTTTTCCTTTCCATCTCACTTGAGGTACCACCGCCACTCTTATTTCCTATTCTTTCTTTTGGAGAATATTATATAAACGACAGCCAATATGTCACAATAAATCATTTATTGTATCTTTCTATTCGGATTTCATGGTCCCGCCCGATCTGCTAGAAAAATGGGCGGGTTTTGGCAAGACTAAAAGTACAATTTTAATTTACTTGTTAGCCCAATATTTGGGCATGAGATTACATATTAACTCAATCGTAAGGCCCCTTGTGACCCTTTTTTTAGTCACCTTCAATTTCAAGTGAAAGTTGTGAAAAAATTAGGAGAACTCAACTCACAAACTACAACCATAATATCTTGATAATGCTCCGCCAAACAACGTAGGGTTCCATTAAAAGATGATGAAATATTAAGCGAGTGATGTATAATTGATATCATATGGTAGATATATTTACATCACCTTAAGTAATTACACCTTCAAGCACCATAAATAAATATATTGTTGGAAATTCGTTGACACCAAATTTTGCAGCAAGACTTCAATTTTAATCAAGGTATCTTGTATGTCCATTCTATATAACACAATGGCAAAATATTCCTTTATTAATTTTGTATCAGAACCCAAAATATATGTATTTTATGCGTTGTGGTGCTTTGTTTAATATGGTTGTTCAATTACAAGTTTTTTAGATATTGAAAATGTGTAGTTTGTATTTTTTTTAATTTTTTTTCAACATAAATATTATACTGCAGATTTTTCATTTGAATGGCTAATATAGTTTTATACTACCTCCGTTAGTTTTTATCTGCAACAATAACTATAAAGGGATGTTAAAATTATGTGAAACAAGTTACAAACTATCCTTATTTAGTAAAAAAAATTCAATAAAAAGACCAAAGTACCCTTATCATAAAACTTAAACCAACAATTAGTATACTCATCCAACATTAATCAAATTTCTAATCTAACTTAATCTCCTTGCTAATTTCACCAAGAAAATCAGATTTTTCCATTCATTCTATCTCCTCCTTCAACCTCAACCACTTTCATCAACACCAATTTCATTTTCTCTCTCCTCCTTCAACTTCAACCATTTTCATCAACACCAATTTCATTTTCTCTCTCCTCCTTCAACCTCAACTTCTTGCATCAACATAAATTTCATCCTCCTAAATCAATTACTCATATTTGAGAAAGAATTTCTATAAAATAATAAATTGAAGAAGATTTAAGATACGAAGAAGGAAACAACAAAGAATATAACTTCGGTGGTTTTGGGTCGGAGTTAAGGTGGGTTTTGGTTGGTAATAGTGTAACCCTAAGGTTATTCTTGTAATTGTGTATTATTACTCGTTTATATATATATGAGTGCCAGGGTCCCTAATTGGGTAGAGCCTCCTATTATTATTTTTCACATGGTATCAAGAGCCAACAAATTTTTCTAAAAACCCTAACCCTAATTTTTTTTACGTTCTCCTTTACGTGCTTGATTCAATATTCTTCTTCTCCATCGGTGTCAACCATTGATGTATCTAGCAGGTTTCACAGCCTTCTATGGTTCCTATTTGTACAGTTGTGCCTTCTCAAGTCACAGCATCAATCGTTGCTTTCTTCCTACCGTATCTGGTTTTTCCATATCAACAAATGGTTTACACAATTTGGCTTCAAGCATGTCTTTTGTGCCTCCTTTTTCTTGGACTCCTACTCATCCATTACCTCGTAGATTATTCACTGATTCAGTCTATGAGGCGGGACAGTCCAGCTCCGGTGTGAGTCCACTAGTAGAAAAAACATTTGGGCTACGGTTCGAAATTGTATATGGGCTGCGGTTCAAACCAAACCGCAACCCAAAATATTCAAAAAAAAAAAATTTAATTGGGTGGCGGTTCAATTGGGCTGCGGTTCAAACTGCCGCGCATATCTAACGTAGGATATGGGCGGCGGTTTGAACCGCCGCCCAATCAAACCGCCGCCCAATTGGAAATGAAATGTTAGGTTTTTTTTCCCTCCTCTTTCTCGATTTCAATTCAATATATTCCTCATCCACATTTTGCTCTAAAAAAAAACCCAAATTTTCTTCCCTCCCAAATTTCATACCCAAACCCTCCCACATTTCGACGGCCCAAATCACTCCCGCCGGCGGTCGTGGGGCTTGTGGTCGTTGCTGCTGCGTGTAATTACGCCGGCGAAGGACGTTGCTGCTGGTGGCGTTCAGAAGTAGGTCGTGGAAAGCAGGCAACCCTTTATATCTGAAGAAGGTGAATTTTGGTGGTTCGAAATTGTGAGTGCGGGTTTACCAATTGAATTGTTGGAAGAAATTGTTGTATGTATGCTTGAATTTGTTCGAAAAGAAGTACATTTATTTGCTTGAAATTGTTCGAAAAGCTGTGTATTTGGTTGAAATGGGTCGAAATTGTTGTGAATTTGTGTGAAATTGTCTGAATTTGAAGTACATTATTAAATTGAAGTACATTAATTTGCTTGAAATTTTTGGTTGAAATTGTTCAAAAATGCAGTTTATGATGATTTGATATTGTTGGTAGTAGTTTATTTAGTTGTTATAAACACAAATTCGAAGTAATTTGTAAAATCTGTGGTTTGTTTATGTTTTTATGTATTGTTTTGTGCATTTAATTTAATAATATAAATAATTCGAAGTAATTCTGGGTTGTTGTTGATAATTTGAGGGCTTATCTTCAGATTGTGTATTTTAATTTAGATTTGGTTGGAATCTTATTTTGATTTGGAGAAGGTTTCTGTTAGCAGATTGATTTGTGAAATTGCAATATCTAGACTATTAGTTTTCCTTAAGCCATTACTTGGTGAGTAGTTCTCATAGAGTTTCTAATCTATGGAGGCAAAACAGCCACTAGATTGTGGATTTATTGAGATAGTTAGAGAGTGAGTATGCACTTGTGCTGGACAAGAAATATTCAACGTTGTCCAATTTGTTCTTCCTCCATTGTCTTTGTTAAGTGATGAAAAAAGCAACTGCAACCTACTTGTCTCACTTATGAGTTGATAAAAAATTTAATCCGTTAAGCGGCGTGAATAAGACGTTTATGTAGCAAATATAGTATTGCTAACTGACAGGCTAAAGTCATATCACCCAATCAAAAGTAATAACCTAAATCTCTAATTTAAGTAGATAGGGAAGTAGGGTCGAATCCACAGAAAAACGGGTCTTTTTACTCTAATCAATAAGTGTAATCTAAACTATTAACAAAATGATAAATTTAATTTTACCCCTATTGTTTTTTGTTCTGAATAAGTTTAGCGTAGTTCATAATATTTTATTAAAATAATGCAAAGCAAATTAATTAAAAAGAATAGACCTTTAATCCATAATTTTTTTAATAAAATTTTGATATTATCTAATATAAATTTCAATTATTTTTTATCACTTTATTTCGGTCCAGGTTAAAATTTTCCGCCTTTGGTCTTTCGATAGTTGTAACTTTATTTGAAATTTCTTTATTAATCATTTAATTGTGCATCTTTTCAATTTTTTTTTTGGGTTTTCTGATTGACATATGAACTGATCAAGTACTTACCACCTTATCTTAACGTCTCTTTCAAAAATATCGGACCAAAAAATTTTTTTATTTTTTGGTTTAGACCGAAAAATAAAACGTTCAAAAAACTTGAACTTAATCAGGGCCCTAATATGTAGGCTCGTACTTGGGCCTCCAAAATCTCAGAAACGGGGCTGGAAATGTTCAAAAAAGTTAAATACAACGTAGAATTTCATAAAACATTAGGCACTACCATGGAAAAACCCATAAAGAAAGTAACAATAAGATCTTTATTAAATCAACACCTTCGTTTATCTCAGGTGTCCCGTGTCGACTTGGCAGTGTCTTATACGCACACAACACTTGGATACTTTATATTAAACAAAAAGCTTCACATTTTTTTACAAAATCACCGAGTCGGACACCTCAATAGACATTTTGTCCGAGTTTGACTAGCTTAGAATAAAATTCCAGCTAGTACCAAAATCAAATATTTAGACATTTGGAGAACAATACAATTGTTCACATTCATAAAACAGTATTAAAGAACTAAGCTCTGGCAGGTAACAATAGAAAGGATAAGTTTTAGAAACCCTAGAGGATTTAATTTGTTAAACTGTATCACGGAATTCAGCAATATTGACATACATTATCAAAATCCACATCGCTCTATATGATTGCAACAAGTTACTTTCCAAACAAACCTGAATTATCCATGATGTTGCTGTAGTTCAAAAGAGAAATGAATTATCCCAAATATCGATGATTACGAAATTTCGCTTCACGAAGAAATAGATTATCACTGCACAAACGAGAATGGTTTGATGGAATCCAGACTTCGCTAACCCAGTTGCTGTTAGAATGTTTCTTTTTGACAAATTTGGGCCGCTGGATGCTGGTGGGATCAGGAAGGTATAGTGCTTTGTGCTAGAGACGGTTCAGTTATATTACATCCAAACAGTTCATTTTATATCAGCTCACTTTATCATAGTTAAAATTATTAATAGTTTAATTCAGTTATTTTTCTTTCCAGTTTCAGTTCAGTTGCAATTTAGATCAGTTTTCTCCGAACAGTTAAACCAATCAACGGTTGAATCCATACCAGTTAAAACTCGTAGTTATTTTCGGTTTCGTTCAGTTATCGACGAAAATCACATAAGTTCGACAATGATAGCATTGGTTTGGGTAGAAGTTAGTCATATTCTTGTATTTGTTCGATAAAAATGGAACTTCATGTCGGGTTTTGACCAACTGTTTTTTCGAATTCGGTTAAAATTAACATGGCAAATAAGTGGAGTTAAGTACACAACTGGGTACTAAACTTTGCCTTTTGTTCCAGTTTGGATACTCAACTTTTAAAAGTTCAAGTTTGAGTACTCAAAACTAACATATGTTAGTTTGGTACTGAACTTTGCAAACTAACCGTTATCTGTAACACCCCCAAAATCCATATATACACGTCTACGGCTACGTCGCATTGACTTTGTGAGTGTTACCGATGCGATAAAACGCAAGGCTTATTGAAAAGGAATGTTAACTCAAATAATTGTCTCGGAAACTGAAATGCAGCAGAAATAATAATGTAATTACAACTCGGGAATCATCAACGACCCCTTTTATTCAAACCACAAACTAATTAAGTAAATCAAGATAGTCTTATAATACTTAATTAAAACACTTTAAAGTTCAAAGACCAAGGACTATCCCCTGTATTCTCGGTATCATGCAGCAGCACCAGTACACCTAGTCTGCTCCCCGTTGTAGCATCAATGGTTCATCATCACAGGTCAACAAACACGTAATAACACACAATCAGCTATGCTGAGTACATAGCAAACCATTGAATGCATACAAACATAAACAAAGCAATAATGAACATTCGTAGACATGATACTACAATAGCATTACATTCTTCACTTTTTATTTAGTTGGCAGCGAACGGGCACCGTCATCTTACTAGAATCATACGGGCTACTTAATCCTTAATAGACAACTTGGTCTATTAGATGAAATGCAAATACGGTTTCGTTCCGTCTCACACCCATCACCTTAGTATGCATACCCCTAAGATCGTATAGAACCTTCCGCCTACTTGAGTTATCAAAATTTATAAGGACACTATTGTCGTCATAGTAGGCCTGTAGGAGTGTAGAACAAGTCCCACACCCCCCATTGTTCATCACTTGTAAGGAGTCCAACTACAAGTTTATTGGCATAGTTCATTCTTAATATTGTCCATTCATACCACAATAACATAGAATCGTTTAACATGTTTTCTTAGATACAATACTCAAATCTTTTCTCTTGTAATACTCTTGTTACACTATGGAACAAATAATACGAATCCAATGCCCATGTTCATAATATGATAGAATTACGCATTACAATGCCACATATGGATTTCCAATCATAAACATGTTACCAAACAATCTCAACAATCAAAATCGTTCCCTATCATGATTCTAGGTTCCGATGGAATAAATCACAACCTAATCATGAAACTAGTACTTACAACTAAACTGGTACGCGTACGTACCTTGTAACAGAGAATTTTCGCTGTCTTAGTCAAATGTTCCGCTTATGAAATTGGGACCTAAACGAGTAAGGAAGTACTTCAGTGCTACGTCCTTGATAATATTATCAAATACTACGTGACTAACTATATCGATTTAGTAATTCGAAATATGAACAACAACTACTCTCATTGTTTATTAACTTCTTTTTCTTTCCTAACTCTATCGAGTTTAGCGTCTTTTAAGAGTCAATGTTAGTGAGCCAAACTGATTTTAGTAAGTTTAATAATCTAATACCTTTACCAAGTCCATTTAAGTCCTTATGTCTAATACTCATAAAATCAGGTTTAGATAGCAAGGTCATTAAAATTTTTCATCTAATAATCAATAAACTACTTTCTTTACTTCACACCTTACTTAATTACAAAACCTCAAATCAGATTTACAACTTAAATCAGATTAACAACTTAAATTAATTATACAACTTAATTAATTACTAATTTACTCAAATTACAAATTAAATTAACTTACAACTTAAATTAATATAAAAACAGAACATACAATATTGAACTAATATACTATCATATTATACATATTAGGTTTTATACCACTTAATCTCGCCGGCAACCGAACTCCAGCGACCGACTTCCGGCAACGGCGCAACCACCGTCGTGTCATGAACCACAAACTTCGCACCACCGGAGCCCTTGCGCACGCCGAACACGACAGCAACAGCAAGTCTCGCACCAGACCCTCGAACGCACCCACACACGTCCGTACCCACTCTTGCAACACACCGCACACGTCGATTGCTTTCGCAACACCGCACACGTCGAGTATCTGCCGCTCGTCGCACCAACACAATGTCGCACAACCTTTCGCTCGCTCACACAACCCTTCGCTCGCACAATCCTTCGCTCGCACAACCCTTGTCGCGAACGCTCGAACTCACTCGCACAACCCTCGAATCGCTCGCACAACCCTTGTCGCGCACCGCATACCCAACACTCTCGCACGTCCCGCACGTCTCGCACACCACCGCGTCACAGTCCGACACTCACACACTAGCTCACACGCCAACTTCATCGTTAGCCTCGAACACCACATGCCACGCTCGAGCGCTCACTGCTTGCTCGCACACTGTCACACACACCCAACCTCGTCGAAGGCAACGAAGTTCAGAGGAGGCGACGAGAGAGAGGGAGAGAGAGGAGAGAGAATTTGAGAGAGAGAGGAAAAACGGCTGAGAGAGGGAGAAATTGAGAGAGAAGGAGAGAGGGACGGCTGAGAGGGAGAGACTTAGGGTTTCTTTTCTTTTTTTCTGATTTTTTTATTCTTATTCTCTTCTATTTATAGTGTGGCAACTCTAGGTCTAGTAGGACTCGGTTTAATTTATTAATTTCGAAATTAAAATAAACCGAACGATAATAGAATTACGTTAAAGTGTAAGTGTACTCAAACTGTATTATTATTACTTTTTTGTAAATAATACTAAAATACCTTTGAATTATATTCTTCATAATTTCTTATTTATAAAGAATTAACTCCAAAAATACGGAGTATTACATGCTTCCCACCTTAAAGGAAGTTTCGTCCCGAAATTTTGAGGTAGGCAGTCTTAACGACGATCTTTTGCACTTCTAAATCCCAATATTTCACAAGCGTTTTCTAACTTTCGCACGTTAGATAAGCAATAATTACACATAACTAACATAATTAACATGCTTTAGGGTGAAAGCGCGAAATTCTATCGCATTCTCCCCCCCCCTCCCAAAGGAAAAGTTACGTCCCCGTAACTCACCTACCTCTTTGTTCAACCCTAGTTTTGATGATGACAAAGGAACAAAGATGCAAACTAACTACTGGACTAACAAGTTGTTTAAGTGAGTGAATTTCAGGGTATCAATAAAAGGAACTAAGAGAATACTAAGTCAAGGAAGAAATCAAGTTTGGATTTTGAAGACTAAGTGAAGATGTTTCTATATTTGCTATTGGAGCAGCATTGGGCAAGAATACTAAAGCGAGGCTTTTTGTTTCTAGTTCCATTGTAAAGGAACGAGTGAAATTGGTAAGGAACTAGGGCAATTTAGAATGAGAATGATCGGTTGTTCCTTTGAAAGGAACAGACGAAGTGGCGCTGAACTTATAATGTTAAAGGAACTAATAATTGAAAAGGAACTAGACTTAGGATGAAGCATGGCAACGGTACATTTATGTCAGTTGAGTTAATTATGCCTGTAACCATTTTATTTAAGGAAAAAAAAAAATCTGATTTTAAGGAAAATCTTTTAGGGAAAAGATTTTATTTTTCCAAAGATAATAAAAATACTTTTCGGATTATACGTAAATAATTTAAAGATAATATTTTTGGTAAAAGTATTTTATTTCGGTTTTAATAATTAAAATGTTTTAATTAAATCAGATTTTCTAAATAATGCTTGAAGTGGTTGCTAAAATTAAGGAGCAAGTAACTTAAAACACTTCCACGTTTAACAGTGATCATGGAGATCATGGGATGGTTAAAGAATGTGTTCCTTCGAGTAAGGAACATCATGGGATAATGGTTTTACCACTAAGACATGTTTTAATCCCATGTTATAAGTTATTACCACTACGGATACTAATGTCTAATTAAGTTCCAAAGTGTGTCTGACGAAGTGATTTAATGAGTTTAACTAAGTAAAGTGTCAGTGCCTTTATTCTCTCATAAAAGCCATTTGTTCCTTGTTCTTACTCTAATTCCACTAAGCTTATTTCGATCAATTGTATTTTTGGTTTTTGGGGTAAGGGAACTTTGAGTGAAGTTCTGTAAGAGAGAAGCTTTGAGTAAGCAAGTTTAAGTGAGAAAACTTCGAGTGAAGTTGAGAGGAAGCTGTTAAGGGAACAGTGGTCAGGAACTTGAGTTTAGGAACTCAAGGTGTGGCTCGAGTTAGAATTAGGTTGTAACAAGTTGTTTGGCCTAATTAGTGAAAGAGTTGAGTTTAAAATCCCTAGTGGTCGAGGTTGTTTCTTCTTGTTGGGCCCAAGAATTTTTCCTCGTAAAAATCCCTTGTGTTCCTTTAGCTTGTTTATTTGTTTAAGTTTAAATTTCCGCAAAAAGTTACGTTTATTTCTACACTACAATTCCCCCCCCTCTTGTAGTATTCCTAGGGAAATAACAATTGGTATCAGAGCTAGAACTCACAAAGATAGGAAACCCTATTGAGAAAAAGATCCAAGGAACAATGAATACCACCGAGAAACTTGAGAAGGTTATTCCACCAGAGGCCTCCATGTTCAATGGGAAGTACTACAACTACTGGAAGAACCGCATGGAGATATTCATCAAGGCTGAAAACTATCAGGTATGGAGAGTCATTGAAGTTGGTGATTTCGAAGTCACAACTACAAATGACAAAAATGAGGTAACTCTAAAACCCTCTCTGATTATGACAAACTGATTTTGAAAAAATGGAAGTAAATGCCATGGCTATTAAACTATTGCATTGTGGACTTGGACCCCATGAACATAATAGGATCATGGGATGCAAATCCGCAAAGCAAATATGGGATTTACTAGAAGTAACCCATGAAGGAACTAATGAAGTCAAAAGATCAAAATTGATTTACTTATGAATCAATATGAACTGTTCTCATGAAACCAAGGAAAGCATCGAGATGTTTACTCGTTTTACTAACATTATAATGAGTTGCTCTCTTGTCTTGAAAGTTTATTTCATCGAGGAACAGGTTCGAAAGGTTCTTAGGAGTCTTCCTAAGGACAGATGGATGGCTAAAGTCACTGCTTTCAAGAAACAAAAGACTTCACTAAGTTCAACTTAGAACAGCTGGCGGGTCACTTATGACTCATGAGCTACACCTTGATACTAAGTATGGTGAAAGCTCCAAATCAAAATCAATTGCTCTCAAAGCAGATGATGAAGATGATCGACTCTGAAGAAGAAGAAGCAGCTCTCATGGTTCGAAAATTTCGAAAGATGTATAGACAAAAGAAAAGGAACTTCAAAGGTAAAACTAAGAAATTTTCTAACAAAGCTAGCTGCTTGTCATAAATGTGGTAGTACAGATCACTTCATCAAGGAATGTCCCTTTGGGAAAATGAAAAAACCAAAGAAAGGAACAAGGAACGCTTTGCTGAAAGGAACAAAGAATCAAAGCACCTTTCTCTAAGGCAAATCGTAAGGCAATTGATAGCTGCTTGGGGAGATTCAGAGACGGAAGAGAAGAAGAACAACAAACTGAAGAAACGCAAACCTTTGCCTCATGGCAAACATGACGAAAAAGAAGATGAAGAAAAGTTGAGGTAAGTCAACATGGACTTGAGTCAAACTTAGATGTAAAACTAGGCCTGAAATATATGATCTTCTTTATGATGCAATTCTTGAATGTAGAGATGAACGTGAAAAACGTGAACAAACTGAACAACCTCTAAATTTGCAAAGAACAATAGAATGGCTTAAGAAAATGAGAACAGATGTTGAAACTAGTTCTTTGATTTGTTTGATAAAAACTTAAAAATCAAAGAATATTATGAGAATGTGAAAAATGAAAATTATCTAATTAATTTAGAAATTTCACACTTAAGGAATTTGTCCCTGTTCTAAGTTCCTTTGATATAAGATCAACCCTTTGAAAGGATACAGATCTGAGATTGAAAATTTGAATAAAGAGAAAATATTTTAAAGGAACAGATCTGTAATCTTAAAAAGGAACTGGTTGTTGCAAGGAAAGAGGAAAACATGGTTGTTCCTAAGTGGATTGAGAAACCACAGACCAAAGAAAAGAAGGTCTTGGTTTTGAAAACTACAAGAAAAGGAACAAGACAAGAAATATGTTGATCTACCTATGATAAATTTTGTATGTATGTGGAAGGTAGGTCATTACATAAATCAATGTCAACTAAAACTGAAATGATTGGCAAAATGTGAAGAATAAGTAAAGAAATGGGTTGTCAAATCAAATCCTAGTCAAGAACAGGAACCCACGAAAAAGGGGTTCCTACAACTAACAATAGTTGATTTTTGCAGGTTGGAGTGAGGGGAAAACACATGGTATCTTGAAGTGGTTGTTCCAAGCACATGACAGGAGACAAAACTAATTTTCTTACTCTACAACCTATGAAGGTGGAAGTATGACTTTGGTGCAATAAGAAAGGTAACATAGTTGCATGGGTAAGGTTGGTAAGTCACCATCACACTCCATTGAAAATGTATTTTTAGTTGAAGGTCTAAAACATAATCTATTAGTATTTCCAATTCTGTGACAAGGGAAATGTTGTAAATTTATAAGAAAAATGCTTGATCATAACATTAAAACTAAGAAGGTTATTTGGAAGGAACAAGGAAAGGGAACACATATATTGTGGATCTTGACTTGTTCCTAAATCAATTAACTGTCTTATGTTATTGAAGATGATTCACTTCTTTGGCACAAGCGTCTAGGACATGCTAGTTTTCATTACTTGAAAACTTAGATCAAAAGATCTTGTTTGGATTACCATCTATAAAATTTCATATTGATCAAGTTTGTGATGCATGTGCACGAGGTAAAGCAAGTTAGATCCTCTTTCAAATCTAAAACTGTAGTAAGCACCACTAAACCATTAGAATTAATTCATATGGACTTATGTGGCCCTATGAGAATTCAAAGTAGAAGTGGAAAGAGGTATGTAGTTATTGTGATGATACTCTAGGTATACATGGGTTATTTTTCTCTCTAGTAAAGTAAGACTTATGATGAGTTCCTTGTCTTTGCTAAAAGAGTTCAACATTTGAGTGGTCACTAAAATAATGCACATTAGATCGATCATGGTAAAGAATTGAAAATTATAAATTTGATGACTTAAGCAGAGATAATGGCCTAGATCATAATTTTTCTGCCCCTAGACACCACAACAAAATGGTGTTGTAGAAAGGAAAAATAGAACTTTGGAGGAAATGTCTAGAACCATGTAATTGCTAGTGAACTTCCAAGGAACTTTTGGGCTGAAGCTGTTAATACTGCTTGTCACATAATTAATCGTGCCATGATGAGACCTATCATTAACAAAACTCCTTATGAGCTTTATTTTTGGAAAGAAACCCAATATCACTTATTTCAGAACATTTAGTTGCAAATGTTTTGTTCGTAACAATGGGAAAGATAACCTTGGAAAATTTGATGTTAGGAGTGATGAAGCAATATTATTAGGATAATCATCACAAAGTAAGGCTTATAGAGTTAGAACACTAATTGCATTTGCGGCATATATGGGATTTAAACTATATCAAATGGATGTTAAGTGTGCATTTCTAAATGGCTATTTAAATGAAGATGTATATGTTGAACAACCCCCTGGATTTGAAAGCAATGATCTCCCAAACCATGTTTACAAACTTGACAAGGCTCTTTATGGGTTAAAGTAAGCGCCTAGATCATGGTATGAGAAATTATCAAAGTTCCTTCTAGAAAACAACTTTAAAAGAAAAGGTGGATAAAACCTTGTTTCTAAAATCGAAAAGAATGGACATATTACTTGTTCAAATATATGTTGATGATGACATCATTTTCGGAGCAACAAATGAAACATTATGCAAAGAATTCTTAAATCTCATGAGTAATGAATTTGAAATGAGTATGATGGGTGAGTTAAATTTCTTTCACTAGTAGAATAATTGCTTATTGCTGCGGTTTTTACCCATACGCAGCAATATATCACGTAACAAGAAAAAATAAAATAAAGATATTGCTGCGGTTTTTGCTTAAAACCGCAGCAATATAGTGTCAACCAAATTTTTTTTGAAAAGAAGTTGACTATTTGACCAGACATATTGCTGCGGTTTTTGTCAAAAACCGCAGCTATATATTAAAATAATATTAAAAAAATAATATTTTAATATATTGCTGCGGTTTTTAGAAAAAACCGCAGCAATATATTAAAATAATATATTAAAAAAAATAATATTTTAATATATTGCTGCGGTTTTTAGAAAAAACCGCAGCAATATCATAAAAAAAATATAAAACGCGTGTGACTTAGGGTTTTGTTTTCCTCACTTCATTTACTCACTCTTCACCCGCCGCTTCTTTCATCCTCTCCCTCCTCACCCTTCAGTTCTTCACTCTCATCCTCACCCTTCACCCTCACTCTCACGGTTCATCCTCACCCTCATCCTCACCTTTCACCCTCAACTCTCACGGTTCAACGAGTCGTCAGCCACCACGTCCGCCTGTGCTCGTCGAGATTTCGCCAACCACCATTTTCGACCAACGACTGAGATTTCGCCAACCACCATTTTCGACCAACGACTGAGATTTCGCCAACCACCATCTTCGACCAACGATTTCGACCAACCACCATCTTCGACCAACGATTTCGACCAACCACCATCTTCGGCCAACGATTTCGACCAACCATCATCTTCGACCAACGATTTCGAGATCGCCAATTGCCATGGATTTTGATTATTTTCTGTTTTGATATGTTGTAATTAGAAGTTTTGATGATTTTCAGTTTTAATATGTTGACTAGAGGTAATTTTCAGTTTTCAGATTTCTCTCCCCTCTTGGATTTTTGTTTTTTGTTAGAGATTTCTTAGTTTTGTTTAATTTTTAATTTTTTTTCAAGTTTTTGTATTTTTCGTTTTTTTTAGTATAGCTGATTTTTTTTTCCAGTTTATGTGTTATCTTTTTGGTAATTATTGTAAGATCATCATTTTTTTGAATATATGAATTTAATGTATATTGGGTATTTTGTATTAGCGTATTGTTGTAGTTATGTTACATATTATAGTAGTACTATAACTACAAAAAAATGACGCTCGAGAAATTTTAAAGAACATTTTTTTTACCTGCTCTACGTCTATTGCTGCGGTTTTAAGAAGAAACCGCAGCAATATGTGTATTTTTTATTATTAAATACAGCATATTGCTGTGGTTTTTCCTAAAAACCGCAGCAATATGCTGTATTATTTTGATATAAAATGCTAATATTGCTGCGGTTTTTAGATAGAAACCGCAACAATATATTAATTACCTATTGCTGCCCCCTTAATTGCTGCGCGGCGAAAACCGCTGCAATAGGCCACTTTTTTACCGCAGCAATAACCATTTATTCTACTAGTGTTTCTTGGGTTACAGATTAAGCAAACTGAAAAAGGAATAATTATTCACCAACAAAATACATAAAGGAACTGCTAAAGAAATATGGCCTCGAAAACTCAAAGATAAATCACACTCTTATGAGAACTTCAACTAGATTAGATGAAGATTCCATAGGAACAAGTGTTGATCAAACGAAATATAGAGGCATGATTGGTTCACTTTTATATCTAACTGCTAGTCGTCCAGGCATAGCTTTTAGTATTGGTTTGTGTGCTAGATTTCAAGCTAATCCTAAGGAATCTCATCTAACTATCGTGAAGAGAATTCTTAGATATCTTAAAGGAACAGATGATCTTAGACTCTACTATCCAAGAAGTGAT
Organism: Beta vulgaris subsp. vulgaris; assembly: GCF_026745355.1. Taxonomy (NCBI): domain Eukaryota; kingdom Viridiplantae; phylum Streptophyta; class Magnoliopsida; order Caryophyllales; family Amaranthaceae; genus Beta; species Beta vulgaris. The sequence continues at coordinate 23,100,772 of NC_079202.1, forward strand.
ACATTTGAGTTAAGAGGATCTGCTGATGCTGATTATGCTGGGGATCTTGTAAATAGGAAAAGCACCTCAAGTATGGTTCAATTTCTTAGTCATAGTTTAGTTTCTTGGAGCACCAAGAAACAAAACATAGTTGCTTTATCCACTGCTGAAGCAGAATATGTAGCTGCTGCTGCATGTTGCTTTCAAATGCTTTGGATAAAACAACAACTTTGTGACTATGGAATAATCTTTAATTGTGTTCCTATTTATTGTGATAATACTAGTGCCATTAGTATTTCAAAAGATCCAGTTGATCATTCTAGAGTTAAGCATATACATATCAGACATCACTTTCTAAAAGAAAATGTGGAAAAAGGTTTGATTAAACTTGAATTTTGTCAAATTGAAAATCAGATTGCTGATATACTAACTAAGTCTCTACAAAGAGATAGATATGAAAAGTTAAGGCTTGAGTTAGGTTTAATAAAACTTAAGTAAATTGTTCCTATTCCAATCCCTCATGTCTGAATTGATTTGTCTTGCTCTATGTGATATTAAGTGATTATGATTGATTGTCTAAGACCATTGCAAATGAAGATGCTATAGAATAAACATGGATTCATAGGAATAAAACAACTCCCAAATGTCACATAATACTCCCCTTATTGTTCCTAAGTTCAAGAAACATGCATAATATGAAGAACGTTGATATTTAGCATAAGTTGTTCCTATAGCACAAGTTCCTTAGAGTTTATTTTCTTTAAATTAAAAAGTCCATAAAAACTCGAAAAGATCCGAAAATCCAAAAATATAGGAATTAGATTTAATCAAGTCATGATTCTCTTTTTTTTCTTTTAATTTTTTATTTTTGTTTTAATTTTCACGCGTGTAACTCCTCATTCACTGTTACATGCATCTTCTTCTTTCTTTCATCCCAAAACCGTGTTCCTTAGTCGCTTCAAATTCACCATTATTCATCTCCTTCACACCCCTTCACACGCCATAAAATCCCAAATTCTTTTCATAAAATGGCAAAACCTCACGCAATTCACCTATTTCAAACACAAAAACACCCAAAACCTCTCAAATGGAAAACCCCTCTTCTCCATCCAAAGCCCTAGAAATCGAAAAATCTCAAGAAACAACCATGGTGGTAGAAGAACAAAAATTGGAATCACCTATAAGAAGTGTGAGAAGAAGAAAAATAATTGGGGAGGATGATGAAGAAGAAGCCCCGGAACAATCTAAGGGGGAAGAAGAAGTTACACATGTTCTTTCCAAAGGAACTGTTACTTCTTCCTCCAAGAAACTCGTGGAAAGAAGTGAATCTAGGTATGTTTTAGGTTTTTGTGTGGATTTGGAGTGGGCCAAAGAAGTGAAATTCAATGAATTAACCGACATACTAAAGGAACAAGGTATAGAATACCTGTTTGAAACTGCATTTAACGCCTTAGTTCCTTTAGCTATGGATGAATTTTTGTGCAAATTTTCAACAACATTGATGGAATTTGTACTACTGAAGTTAGGGGGAATAAAATAAAATTTACTCAAGAAACGTTAGCCAAAATATGGGAAGTTCTTTGCAAAGGAACTGATGCATATTTTAAGAGGAAAGGAACTGTCTCCTTTCCCAAATTCCCTTAAAATAAGATTGTTGAATCTTTTGGGGGAATTGCTGGCCAAAATAAAATAAACCACAACCTTCTTTCTCCTGTTCACAAAATTTTGTTTAATCTTGTTTGGAGAGCACTCATTCCTCGAACTGAAAAGAGGAATGAGGTGAGTTTCTTGGATATGTGCTACATGTTTTGTCTTGACCACCACATTCAAATAAACTTTCCTTCCCTCTTTATCCAACATCTTACTCATTGCATTGAAAATCATTGTGTTGTTGGCTATGAAGCTTTAATTACTTCTCTTCTTACTCACTTTAAAGTGAAAACAACTGGTTGGCCAACATTAAGAATAAAACAAGGAAATATTCTAAATGAAAAACTTTGCATGGTTTGGATCTCTCTGTGCTAGAGGGAGTGTTGACTCAGGGGGGGAATTGCTCCTAGTTCTTCTCACAAGAGGAAACTGCCTAAGAAAGTGGAAGAGGAACTAGTGGAAGTAATCTTGGAAGAACAAGTTCCTGCCCCCACAGAACCAAAGGACCTGAAACCCACACTAGTGGAAAAAAGCAGAAGGGCTGTGCTGAAAATGCCATGTAGGGCTGCGCTTTTTGACAGCAGCCCTTTCCATAGCAGCCCTTCACTTTTCAAGTAGGGCTGCGCTAGTCAAGCGCAACCCTTCACAAGGAAGGGCTGCGCTTTTTAGTAAAAAGCGCAGCCCTTCTAAGCTTGAAGGGCTGCGCCTTCTTAACTAGCGCAACCCTTCTAAGCTTAGAAGGGCTGCCCATTCTAAGAAGAAGGGTTGCGCTAGTTGGAACTAGCTCAGCCCTTCACTTTTTTTTTTTTGCGTGCACACCCCCCTGCCCCGCACTACCCCCCCTCCCCCCTGCACACCCCCTTCCCCCCCCCCCCCCCCCGCACTACCCCCTGCCCCCTGCTACACCCCCTGCCCCCTGCACTCCCCTCCCCCCGGCACACCCCCTGCCCCCTGCACCCCCACTGCCCCCCTCCCAGCCCCCACCCCCACTACCCCCTCCCCATCCCCCACCCCCACTGCCCCCCTTCCCAGCACCCACCCCCACACCTCAACAGCCCCCACCACCCCACCCCCACCCAAAAACTCCCTTAGACAAAAAAAATTGCAAATTGCAATACGATAATATATTACAAGTGGAGAAAGGTAATAATTAACTTTAAATATATTTAATAATGTAAAAAGTATACATAGGATTGATAGAAACTAGTACATTCGAGCTAAATGTCATCCTATGCAATCATCGGTAATGTGGGACGCCAACTTATCCCGAACTTCATCTATTTCTTCTTTGGTGAAGTTCCTCAAACGTGGTGTGGAATTCGCATAAATCTTGCAAAACAACCAAGGAATAGACACATATATAAGAATTAAATCATTTTACCGTAGTTAGTACTTCTAAAAATGACATATACCTTCCCGAAATTCAATCAAAATCAAATGCAAGCCTAAAAGTCTACACACTAGTTATAATATATCTCATATAATCATGTTCAAAGAAAATTTGGGGTTAAATGACTTAATAAGTACATTTTGGGAGCGAAAAGGCCAAAATAGGCCGGAAATGGCCTTTTCGTTCCCGAAATGCAACCAAAAAATAATGCAAGCCTAAGAATCTACATACTAGTTATATTATGCCTCATATAATCATGTTCAAAGAGAATTTGGGGTTAAATCACTTCATAAGTACATTTTGAGAGCGAAAAGGCCAAAATAGGCCGGAAATGCCTTTTCGTTCCCGAAATGCAACCAACAACATATGCAAGCCTAATAATCTACATACTAGTTATATTATGCCTCATATAATCATGTTCAAAGAAAATTTGGGGTTAAATCACTTGATAAGTACATTTTGGGAGCGAAAAGGCTAAAATAAGCCAAAATAGGCCGGAAATGACCTTTTCGTTCCCAAAATGCAACCAACAACATATGCAAGCCTAATAATCTACATACTAGTTATATTATGCCTCATATAATCATGTTCAAAGAAAATTTGGGGTTAAATCACTTGATAAGTACATTTTGGGAGCGAAAAGGCTAAAATAAGCCAAAATAGGCCGGAAATGACCTTTTCGTTCCCAAAATGCAACCAACAACATATGCAAGCCTAATATCTACATACTAGTTATATTATGCCTCATATAATCATGTTCAAAGAGAATTTGGGGAATCAAACTTCATAACTACAATTTGGGAGCGAAAAGGCCAAAATAGGCCGGAAATGCAACAAACAACAATTGGAAACCTAAAAGTTACATACCTTTCGAAGATCACCAACATCTTTGCAATAGTTGATGATATCGAGCATGAACCTCATGACGTAATACCCACACGCACGTCCACCTTCTTGTACCGGACACTAAAATTCACTAAAGATGCAATAAATGACATGTTAGATGTGTATTATGTGTTTTTATATAAAAGGATGTAAAAAATTACTCATGTTACCTCGACCAAATACCAAACAGGAGGTTTTGCTTGTCGAAGTCCAGATGCAGTAATCTCCTTCATCAAACTACATCAATACATTATTATAAGATTAGATGTACATTTAATATTTAATAAGCTAAGTGTGCATATAGTTTCGATTAGGCTACCTATTTAACAATGATTTGACTAGTAAGGACCGTATTGTTCCTTTACGCAAAGAATCAAAGTGGTAGACTTGTTTACGTGACAAACATATTGCAATCAGTGTCCAATGGTTCCTACAACAATAAAAATGTTATTATTATCGTAGAACAACTAATAGGTCAATTTAATTAAAGTAATAAAAAGTGAGTTTAAGAAGCATACGATTCAATGTAAGGAAGAAGAATGATCTTATATCCACTACGAGAACATGCGTTCAAAGAATCCTTGAGATATGCTTTCACCTCCTTTTCGTTTTGTACGCAAGTGCTATCTCGTACAAAGTTTGGACATAACCAACCAAACATTGGCTGACTAGATTGCCTCACATCATTGTATAATAGCATGAGAATTCATATTGATAAAAATAAAACTTACTTATTATGGAAGTTATTATTAGTTGGATTGAATACTACTTAATTAAGGCATATATGTATATTTATTAATTTAATATACTAATAAAGTATTATCTCATGAATGTTTGTATTATGGAAACATTCAACTCTTCCTCAAGTAAGAATTCTTTAATATCACCCTTAGAAATGAAGGTCGATGTTTCCTCAATGTAGTGGAATTGGTGGTCCGACAACTTAATCTCAATCATTGCTTCTCGTCTACATCGCTAAGCGCACTCATGTAGCCAAAAGCACGGTTGAGTAAGGCCTTGCACACCTCGATATCCGTAATGACTGGAGACTTTGCCGTAGAAACATTTACTTTCTCCACTTGGGCATGTCGGCCTTCCGGAGGTGAAGCTACCTTCTTTCCCTTCCTGTCGACCTTCCCCGAACCCTAGTAATTAGTTAAATTAAAAGATATTACTGACAATCATATATAGGAACTATAAAAGAAAACTATGTATATAACTTATGTTAATCATTGTACCTGATCTGATAACCGCACGAATGCACACGGCCATAGAACATAACTGCCAAGGGCATCAGTCAATGACGTGATACCAACTTCTGCATTCGGCAGCGGAAGAGGAAATGCTTCGAAACCGGGCACAATGTCTGAAACGTTGACCACATAGTGAATATCAGCGACTGGCTGGTTGTGCAATCGTACCCGGTCCCTAGGGGGCTGTGCAGATCCATAAGCAACGATAATGAAACTACCATGACCATCTCCTTAATTTAATGGCTCACATGGTGTCTCTTCCTTTTAAAAAAAACTCTATTCATAGTTAGTCTATGAAACAACATATTTAAGAACAATAGTTGTGATATTAAATGATTACCGTGAACTCGAGATCTGGATGAGGCTGCGTAGGAACAGGCTGCGTAGGAACACTGCCCTGCGTGAAAGCACCAAAAGTTGGTAAGCCCAACTGTGCCAAAATGGCGTTGAAATTCTGAGTCATCTCCGCTCTGAGCTCCTCCCGAATCTGGGTTTTCATAGCCTCCACATCTATGGAAACTGATGAATTGACATTAGAGGCACTGGATTTTGACGTAGAGGTGTATTGATCACCATACACCTTTCTGACCCCGAGGCGGACACCTCCTACACCCCTCACACGTCCATATTGGTCCCGTCCTAGAGTCTCGTGTAAGGCATCAACTTGTCCTCTAGGAGTGAACTCACCAGTTGCCTCCTTTTCCTTCAAGCCAATCTGCATAAGGATAAGAGAGAAAGACTCGTGAGCGCACAAGTTATATTATTATGTATACCTTATCAAAAACTTATAATATGTACTTACAATGGCATTAGCTATCTGTTTTGTTCCGGGATCAGGTATGACTCTCTGTCCCTTTGCATCAACCCCATGCATGGAACACCACCAATCGAGCACTCTATCTGGTTGCCGAGGCTGTGCAACTGTCGTCGTAGAGCTAGTGCGCGATGTCGTGGTCGACGCAATCGTGGGGTAATGGCTATACATCCACGATTCTCTCGCCTGACCATACGATTGAGAACCTAGATGGTGATAGTACTTCCTAGATTTTGCATTCGCGCTATTTTTCTCACGAGATGCCTGAAACACACAAATATAAACAAAGGTTAGATATGGTGTAATACAATAATATTGGATCTAAAATAATAAATCTTAGCAAGTAAAATATTCTTACAACAGCTTCCGGCGTTATTTTTTGTGCAACAAATGCTTGCCACTGCTCAGGTGTGATATGCCTCCATATCTGAAATGAACTTGGAGGGCGCCTCAAACGATGTGTCTGGTGAAGCCTGAGAACTGGTCTGTGTTTCTACCCCGTAGATTTTCTTCTTTGATACCGTGACTTTCCTCCGCTTCGTTATCCACCCCGACACTAGCTTGGCCTTGAAATCTCGGAATCTCTGCGCAACCGCGGATAGAAAATTTCTTCTGCTTCATCATTTGAATATTGAATTGATTCTACAGAAACGCATTTCACAAATTAGTAAATATTACATAGTATATTTAATTAAAGTGATTGATTGTAAACGTTAGTGTACGCGAACTTACCTAGTATCTTCCCAAATCATATTCTTCAAAGCTCGGGACCTCTTTCCATGAGTGGAGAATGGAGAGCTTATGCATGCAAATCCCAATTTGCATGGCATACTTTTGCGCCATTTTCCACAAGGTTGCCCCAAATGATCGTACTCCAAAGTCATTAGGGTGGGTTTCCCTAGTGACTTTGTAGGTCCCCTTCCTTTCCTCTTTTTCGTCTCCAAGTTCTTACTTGGCTTTGGGGCACCTTTTTCTTCACGACGAGCCTTAACCAATTGCCGCCATTCCTTTTCGTAATCGAAACACTCATCCTCGGTAGTGTGTTCCGCACTATTATCCGTGTGCACCTCCGCCATGTCCCTGAAATTGTACAAAACCAAACGCATTAAAAAAAATTAAACATTTACGGCGGGAGGGGGTGTGCAGTGGGGAGGGGGAGGGGGGTGTGCAGCAGGGGGGGGGAGTGCAGTAGGGGGCAGGGGGTGTGTGCAGGGGGGGGGGTGGTGCAGGGGAGTGGGGGTGCAGCAGGGGGCAGGGGGTGTAGCAGGGGGGTGTGCAGGGGGGAGGGGGTATGCAGGGGGGAGTGGGGGTGCAGCAGGGGATGGGGGTGCAGGGGGGGAGGGGGTGTGGAGGGGGGAGTGGGGTGCAGCAGGGGATGGGGGGTGCAGGGGGGAGGGGGGGTGTGGAGGGGGAGTGGGGTGCAGCAGGGGGGCAGGGGGTGTGCATGGGGGTGCAGTAGGGGGGCAGGGGGGGTGCAGCAGTGGGGTGCAGCAGGGGGAGGGGGTGGGCAGCAAGGGGGAGGGGGTGTGCACGGGGAGGGAAAAGGCCAAAATAGGCCGGAAATGGCGTTTTTCGTTTCCGAAATGCAACCAACAACAAATTAAAGCCTAAAAATCTACATACTAGTTACATTATACATCATATAATCATGTTCAAAGAAAATTTGGGGTTAAATAACTCGATAAGTACGATTTGGGAGCGAAAGGTCAAAATAGGCCAAAATAGGCCGGAAATTAGAATGTAGGAGTTTATTGCAACAACACTCCAATTCATCCTCATTTGTTACGTGGTATTTAGCTGTAGCAAGGTGGGTATATTGATGCCTACAATCAAGGGAAATCAAGACTTACAACAACATGGTGAAGTGGAGCCTAAATTCTAGGATTAGATCAGCTTAGCTAAACGTGTGTTAGTGTGTTCGTGCACTAGCATTAATTATTTTAGTTAGTTTTTTCTTTTATTAGATAATTATTTATTTAATTTTAATTAATTTAGAAAATCATAAAATCAACTGTACTTTTCCTATATATAGCAAGTAATGAAAGAGAAAGAAGGATGAACTTTTGGTGATTAAATTAAAAACAATGTGTTTGTATATTTGTTTGTTTTGTTTTCAGTTTTCTTTCTTGGATTGGAAATTTAAGTGAATTTTTTTCTATGCTAGATTAGCTTTGGCAAAATAGCTGGTGATCTTAGGATCCTTAGAGTTTTCAAGGTGGTTTATCCGTATTTTTGTTAAACTTAAGGCTTCCATAACTGTGAATTTTTGTGGATTCAAGCTCTCTTGGTTTTTTTCTATCCTTCTATCCTTGCATACTTCGAGTGTGATTCCAATTACACAACATTTGGTATCAGAGCTACACCATCCTACCTTTAACCCACCATCCACACCGCCATAAACACACAAAAACTTACAAAAAATTCAAGTCGAATCCAACCAGTTTCTGGTGCACTGTGTTTCTATTCGTTCTTGCAGTTAAGAGAGATATTCAAGTGTTTCTTGAGCCTAAACTGGACTACTCCAAGTCTAGTGTATTTTCCTAAAATTTCACACAAGATTTGAAGATCGATTGCTATTGTAATACCCCGATAATTCTCCCTTTTCAGAAATACATTTTCAATATAAAACATAGAGAATTACTCAAGCATTATCGCCCGTGTGATAACGTATCGGCTTATTCATAATTTTGCAGCGAAAAACATATAACTCAACTTCATACTTTAATATAATAAATAAATAAGTACTTAAAACCAAACACACTATAAATGTCTACTTCAAAACAAAACTTAACATAATATGTTCCTACTAAGGTAGTAAATATAATAATAGATTACACAAGCTCTCCATTCCCAGATTCTCTATGATGCAACATATGCGAACCTGTAAATGTCAATGCTCTAAAGAATCTGCGCACCAAAATGGGTCATCACAAGATCAATAAGGCAAAGCCATAATTAACAATCACAAATAAAACACCTAATCATCAAAGTTGTGTACTACATAGTATTACATAAACATTCCTAATATTATAATAATAAATAACATGCAGGGATAAATAATAATATAACAATATAACCTTCTGCAGATAACTTCTACCGAACTAAACTTTAAACAACCTTTTATTTGCTTTAATGGAATAGTTATTGGACCGTGTTGTCTTATTTAAACTTGCCGTTACTTAAGAAGACAAAATACGGGCGCGACTTCGTATTTCAGAATGACCTGCGATATCGAGGAACCTTTGAATAATAGCAATGGTGATCAATCCATTTCCCAGAAAAAGCCATGGCACGCTCACCATGTACCCCAACTCCTAATTGTCCAACTCTAGACGTGCACTACTCTAAAGTTTATTACTATCCAAATTACACTTTACGTGATTTACAATTTATTACTTATTATGACACACACAAGTAACACAGAATATCAAATTAAATGTTCTCAACTGAACTTCTTTTATCTTAAGATTTAATAAGTGATCACACAACTTACAATCTAAAATTACTTTCTTTAATCTCAATCTTTCTTATTTGTTGAACCTAGCCAACAAGCAATCTTACCTTTCAAAGGACTAACTTATCAACTTACCAAATAAGGCCCACAGTACTTATAAAGTAGTGAAAATAATAATGTAAGGGAACGCATGATTCAACATGATTCAATCTCAATATTATATTAATTCCCCCATGTGAATTAATAGCTAAAGTTCCCATCTACATGCTTGCATCAACGATTCCATACAAACATGATAATCTTTAACTCATAATCGAATCTCATAATCAACATGTTTGCACACAGGCATACAACATGTAAAATCCAAACATACTAGAAATCACATATGAACTTGTAAAGTTTCTATACATGATACTACAACTTTTCCTTCTTAAATCATGATACTATATCACATAGCACATAGGTATGTACGTACCTTGTGTAAATAAACTGATAGGCCACCTTTAATCACATAAAAGTCGCCTACTGAATAATCTCCGCCTAAAATAATCAATATAAATCAAAGTCAATGCTCTAAATAATATACAACAACTTTATAATACTTGAAATCCTCTTTAAAAATATTTAAAAGTTGTTTTTATCCTTAAAACTTCGATTACTTTCAATATCTAGCATAGTACTACCATACTATTAATTAAAATCCTTAAAACTCCATTATTAAAGCCCTTTCTAAAATTTCAGCAACTTTAAAAATCATAAAACTCTCTTTAAACATACTTAAACATGTTTAAATTCATATTTTAAATCAATCTCATAGTTCATAGCATGCTACTGTGATTTTCCAATATTTAATACCCTAAAAATCCATGCTTTGATAATTAAAAACTCAATCTAAAAATAATAATTAAATCTGGAATTTTATTCTTGTAATACAATATATATATATAATCCAATATTAATCATTAAAACAGTAAATTAAAGTTATTAATCATGATTAGTACTAAAATAAAGCATAAAAACATGATCTTTAATTAAAACATGAGGAAGAAGAAAAGAATTTAACCAACAAATCAAAGAACGAGGAAGAGGGAGGCGATGCATAAGGAGCAACACACCTGACAGCAGCGGCGCACAAGGGAAAACAACGGTTGAAGAGGTGTGGTGACGTTTCTTGACAAAGAAGAAAGCGTTACTTAAAGAAGAAGAAAGAAAACTTGAGAGGAAAAAGAAAAACAAAACTCGCGTGGAAGAGAGAATAAAGTGGCGAACTGTTTGTGTGAGGAGAGAGAGAATAAATTTTTGTGTGGTAAAATAATTGGCTCTAAGGTATTTATAAAGAGGGTTTTTCGTTTGGGCTTAGGAAAAGGAGATAGAGTTCAAATAAAGTTTGATGATGAATAGGATTAATGAATTAGAACTCCTAACATCAATAGAAATCCTTTTCCTAATCCACTTAGAATTTTGGGTTCTTCAAGCCCATTTAAACTTCTCTTCCAAATCAAATTAGTATTCCAAACATTTTTCAAAGCATGCCTTAACAAAATATTTTTAATTCCTCAAATCCTTAAAATATTTCTTTAACTTTCAAAATGGTCAACCTTCTTTAAATAAATAAATCATTTCAAACTAAGTTATGTTTAAATATAATTATATAAATGCTAAAATATATTTATAAAATCCATAAAATTACGGGGGATTACAGTCTACTCCTCTTAAAAGAACTTTTGTCCCAAAACTTGACACGAAAAACTCATACGTTTTCAAAAGTTTGAAACTCATCTTTCCTTTGAAAAATATTGTGCCACTCATGTGCACACTTTTACTAACTTAAAACACTTGTGTGTACTTATGAGGACGTTTTCTTATGCGAAGAATGTATTTCTGTAGCACCAATATGTGCAATTGCCCACAACAGGCATAAAAATGCATAAAAATCCCATAAAAATATGCAAAAATCGGGAGATTCTATCGCATTCTATCCCCCTTATAGAAAACGAGTTACGCCCTTGTAACTCACCTCAAGGAACAAGTCTGGATATTTCTTTTTCATTTCACCTTCGGCTTCCCACGTTGCTTCTTCAGACTCGTGGTTAGACCAAAGTACTTTCACGATATGGACATCCTTATTGCGTGTACTACGCACTTTCCTGTCGAGAATCTTGACAGATCTTTCCTCATATGTGAGGCTACTATCGATCTGAATCTATGTAAGCTCTAGGATATGACGCTCATCAGGGATATAGCGTTTGAGTTGGGAAATATGGAACACAGCATGCATCTTTTCAAACTCCATTGGCAATGCCAATCTATAGGCTACTTTCCCAATTCGCTCCAAGATCTCATATGGGCCTACATATTTAGCACTAACTTGCCCTTTTTCCCAAATCTCATGACGCCCTTAGTGGGTGATACTTTCAAGAACACCTTATCACCTATGGCAAACTCATCCTCGCGTTGTTTCAAGTCAGTATAACTCTTTTGCCTATATTGCGCAGCTTGAATCCTAGCCTGAATCAGTTTGACATTCTTGACGGTTTCCTCAATAAACTTTATCCCTAAGACTATATTCTCACTAAAATCATTCCAACAAATGGGACTTCTACATTTCCGTCCATATAATGCCTGAACAGGTGTCATCTTAATGCTCGCATGATAACTTTGTTATAAGAAAACTCAATCAGGTCTAATTGGTCCTTCCAACTACCTTGAAAATCAATAGCACATGCTCTCAACATTTCCTCCATGGTTTGATTAGTCCTCTCAGTCTGACCATCAGTCGCAGGGTGAAAAGTTGTACTCATCTTCAATGTTGTCCCAAGGTTTGATTGGACCTTTTTCCAAAATTTCGAAAGAAACCTAGAATCACGGTAAAAAATGATATCATTTGGAACTCCATGTAGTCTCACCACATGTCTAATGTACGTCTGGGCAAGTTGCTTCTTTTTCAGTGTCTCCTTAATGGGTATAAACACATCGGATTTGGTCAATCTCTCCTTAATAACCCAAATAGTGTCATTACAACTCCTCATTTTAGGCAAAGCAGTCACAAAGTCCATGGAAATAGAATCCCACGTCCATCCAGGAACCTCTAAGGATTGAACCTTCCCCATGGGTCTCTTATGATCTATCTTCACCTTCTGACAGGTTAGGCACTTAGACACATATTCAGCTACCTCTCGTTTCATATTTGGCCACCAATAGCTACCTTTAAGGTCTTTATACAACTTATCACCCCCAGGGTGCATAGAATATGGAGTATTATGCCCTTCATCCATAAGACGTCTCTTAAGGTCATTGCATTTTGTGGTACACACCACCTCCCCTTAAGCCTTAAACTCCCATCATCATGAACCTTAAAGCCGGCTTCCTTACCTTGCTTCATTTTCTCCTTGATCTTATCGAGGTGCTCATCCCCAACTTGACCCTCTTTGATCTCGTCGAAAACTGACAACCTGTCAGATAAAGTGCCCAGTCTTGCCTCACTTTCCCAGGATTTAAGATTTCTAGGCTCAGCCTTTGCATATCTTGACACAACTCCTCAGGGACTATTATGGCACTTACGCTATGACCCAACTTTATACTCAAGGCATCAACAACCAAATTGGCTTTCCCCTCATGATACTGGATGTCTAGGTCATAATCCTTAATCAACTCCAGCCATCTTCTTTGCCTCATATTTAGGTCCTTTTGGGTGAAAAATGTACTTCAGGCTCTTATGGTCTGTGAATATCTTACAAGTTTCTCCATAGAGATAATGTCTCCAAATTTTCAATGCAAACACTATGGCAGCTAGCTCTTGATCATGGGTAGGGTAATTAGCCTCATAAGGTTTCAATTGGCGCGACGCATACGCAATTACCTTCCTGTTATGCTGTAGCACACATCCCAAACCATTCTTCGAAGCATCACTATACACCTCAAATCCCTCATTCCCATCAGGGAGCGTCAAAATAGGTGCAGAGGTTGGACGTTCTTTCAAAATCTGAAAGGCTTCTTCACACTTTCACTCCACTCAAATCTCGACTCCTTTTTCATCAAGTTGGTCATATGCCTCGCTATCTTCAAGAAATCTCTCACAAATCTCCTATGTAATCCCCCGTAATTTTATGAATTTTATAAATATATTTAAAGTATATTTATAAATGATTTTAATATTTTATGAGTCCAATTATTTTATTGTTTGACTATTTTGAGGAGTTAAAAGAGTTTTATGGTTTTTATTTCTTAAATTAATTAAATGTTTCATTAAGTGGAACTTTAATTATGTAAAGATTAATATTTAAAGTATATTTAAATATTAAATTACACTTATAGGTTGAGGATTCCAATATGTAGCCTTTTGAGCCCATTTGAAAGCTCAAAGGAGTAATTCTTTTCCTAATAAGACTCATATTCTTATGTACTCCTAATTCTACTAGGATTAGGAAAAGAAAACCTATAAATACTTCATTAAACCTTCCATGATTCATATTTTAAGATTTGGCTTTAGTTTTCCACTAATTCTTCTTTCCCTCCCTTCACTCAATTTTTCCCTCTTTGCTTCACTCGACTTTTGCTCGGTTTCTCACTCGTTTTTTCTCTCACCCGAATCTGATTGTCCAGATTTCTCATACTTTAATTATTTTTAGCCAAAAAATCCTTCTGCAAAAATTTAGATCTCGAAAAGTTATTGAACTTAGGCTTAAGAATCACTCGATTACGATTATTATTCTATCAGTTATGGCCTCTGCAAGTTTTGCAATTTTGCTACCATATTTCACTCGCGATTTCGGTATTTCAATCTTTTTCTCCCTTTTATTTTGATTATTTTCCTCGTTTTCTTATATATTGACAAGAATTTTTGTGCACGCGGTGCGTGCTTGAATTTTTTTCGAAATAGAAACTCGATTTTCTTCGACATAAGAGTCAAAATTTGAACATTAAACATATGAATTATAATTGTTTTTAGTTGCAAAATTTGATTGGTTTAGTTTCTGTCACTTAAGTCTCTCACCATTATTTTTGTCTTTTTTTTTTTTTTTAACTTTTCAAAGTTAAATTCTATGAACAATATAGAAATTTTATTGAATTTATTTATGATTTCTAATATTATAATTTTTTTAGTTGATTTTTGAATTAAGTACAGTACTAACTTCTGAATCCTAAACACTTAAAAAAGTAAATAATTTTTTTTCTTGTCTAACTTCTAAATTCTGATTTCACTACAAATACACCTCTATTTTTATCATGACCCACCATTAATTGGTAATGATTCTTGAGAATAGTGATTTGTAAGTAAATTTTTGTAAATGTTTTTGTATGTATTGACGTTCTAGGTTATTAGTTTTAATTTGTATGTTAATTTTAAGTTTTAATAAAGTTTCCGATTATTTGAGTGATTTGCGTGATTTTATAACATGATTTTCTCAATTGTATGAGTGATTTGTAAAGTTTCTTCTTTTAAGTGATTTGTGAATAAGTGTTGTAAATTAATTTTCGGTAGTTTTCTTTGAGTGTCGATTTTGATTTTGACATTCCTTTTGTAATTTAGAAAGGGAAGGGGAGGGGGGTAAAATAGGCATTTCAAAAGAGGACACCATTGCTCACCCCTTCCCTTATATAATAGAGATTTAATATTTCTAAGTATTATTTTGTTAAATTATTGTTTAAAGATTAGGTGAAGGCAAGTTTAGATAAGACAACTCGGTCCAATATAATAACTATTCCATTAAAGTAAATAAAAGGATGTTAAAAAGTTTAGTTCAGTAGAAGTTATCTGCATAATGTTATTGTTATATTATTATTTGTCCATACATGTTATTTATTAGTATCATGTTAGGAATGTTTATGTAATACTATGTAGTACTCAGCTTTGCTGATTACGTGCTTTTTTTGTGATTGTTGATCATGGCTTTGCCTTATTGATCCTGTGATGACCCATTTTAATTTGGTGAGCAGATTCTTTAGAGCATTGACATTTACAGGTTCGCAGATGTTGCATCATTGGGAATCTGGGAATGGAGAGCTTGTGTAATCTATTATTATATTTACCACCTTAGTAGGAACATATTATATTAAGTTTGGTTTTGAAGTAGACATTTATAGTGTCTGTGGTTTTAAGTACTTATTGATTTATTATATTAAAGTATGAAGTATAGTTATATGTTTTCGGCTGCAAAATTCTGAATAAGCCGATACGTTATCACACGGGCGATAATGCTTGGGTAATTCTCTATGTTTTATATTGAAAAGGTATTTATGAAAAGGGAGAATTATCGGGGTTTTACAAAGTGGTATCTGGGAGCTTTAGGTTATTTTCAAAAATTTTAGGTGCCTAACTAACTTACTAGTTATTTGAATAAACTTTAGAATTGCTCCTACTTATTCGTTTTGAAAAAAATTATTACCTTAGATTAGGAATAAGAATATATTGATTGGGTTTTTTTCTAAAGGTTCAAAAAAATTTATTTTAACGAGGTCCTAAATTTTTTTATTACAAGTATCCGATTTCTTTTTTATTATTATATCATTGTCCAAATTTTTTTAAGAGTCGAAATTTTCAAAAAAGGTTGGCTTAATTTTTTTTTTTTACTTTCATTATATGTTCGAAAATTTTATTTGATCCTTAGTCGAAATATTTTTTTTATTCGACATTCAGTATTATTATTATTATTTTATTTGAAATTATAAGGAATGTCATCATTATTTTATTGCCTTTAAAGTTTTACTTGTTGCATCTGAGAATGGGTAGTATAGGAAGGGCATATAGGATAGAAATATTATATACTTTCATTGAATAGTTAGTTCAGTATGTTATTATTTTTCTTCCCTGCTAACTATTCATGATTATTTTTCTTCCCTACTAACTGTTTATATCTTTCTTTCCTGCTAAGTGTTACATCTATGATGTTAGTGGCAACTTTTATTATTATTGTTGAGAATTGCGTACATGGAGAGTACTGAACATATTATAGAATACATTTGTTGTTGTAGATCCTTAAACATTCTGCCAGAGTAGGAAGTTACTACAATCCCATTGTCTTAAGTGATGATGAAGTTGAGAATGATGTTATACTTGTTAATGATAAAGATTATACTAGCTTAGAATGGACTATGCATAGAATATTGAGATTAAGTTTGACTAGCGAGGGGCCAGACCAGACAGGACATTTAACATGCATTCTTCAGATGTGAAACTGAGACTGAATCTGAGGATGAAGAGCCTCGACCCACGAGAAGATCAAAATGACAAAGGAGATATGTCGATGAGACTGAAGATGAGATCTTCATGCCTGATCAATACGAGGAATCTAAGGACAAAGTTGGTAATGTGGTACCTTAGGTTATTATTTATATATCTATGATTAGACAAATAATATAGTATATTAATATAATAATGTTGGATAGTTGGCCAACAGTGATTAGAACTGTTTCATAGTATCATTGTTTTAGGAAAATATAACTTTATAGTAACAATTATTTAATAATACCCTTTTTGGAGGAATAAACGTTATTATTTATTTATATGAGTAAGCAAGAATTAATTATGGGCACGTGATGGGAATCTTTTATTATTTAAACTTTTATTATGTGATTAAATTCTTGATTGCTTCTACTTGTATGTTTTGATGTGAATATTTTCTTCATGAATGATTATGTGGTTACTAGAGAACATTTTATGCTGTACTTGAAACTGTTTGAGAAATTGTTTGTTGATGCGATCTTGATTGATCAAATCAAATGTTTCCTTCTTAGATGGGCATAAGTTATACTGGAACCTAAAGTAGAGTTATACTACTTTCAGGTCACGAAGTAGGATGGCTAACAACAACAACCTAGCTAACTGCTGCAATTCACCTCTTGGCGGAAAAATTTAACTCAGGAGAGAGCTGAACGTCCTGAGATTGCTGGGCATATCTTTGAAAGGCTAGCTAAGGTCAAACCACCATATTATAAGGGGCAAGCTGACCCAACCTCCCTAGAAAATTGGATTAGGGAGTTTGAGAAACTTTTTGAGGTTGTGAACTGTCCTGAGCATATGAGAGTGGGTCAGGCGGCTGTGCTATACCTTAAAGATTAGGCTGACTTATGGTGGAGGGAGAGTGGAGCTAGATTGAGTGTTTTGGAAGGATTCAATTGGGATGCCTTTTTGATTGCCTTGAGAGGGAAATTTTACCCTTCATTTATGAGGAAGCAAAAGGCCCATGAATTCATTAACCTTAGGATGGGTAATATGACCATCTTTGAGTATTACGACAAAACACTACAAGAATCCGTCTTATTACCTACCAAAATTATCTACTGCATTTCAATCAGTAGGTAATTATTATTATAGCTACAGCTCCGCGAAAATACCTACTGCTTTGACATCGGTAGGTAATTTACCTACTGACCACATTTAATACCTACTGTTTTTAGAGATCGGTAGGTAATTTACCTACCACTCTTATTTAACACCTACCGTTTAAAAAAATAGTAGTAGCTATTTACCTACTACTTATCTTCTTTTACCTACTATTTTGCAGTTGGTATAACAATTAAAGAATTATCTCTATATAAAGAAAAATACCAACTAATTTTATAACAAACCGTTTAGTGGTAGGTATATTATTATAGTAGGTATATCCCAGTTACCCATTAGAAACCCTACCAAGTAAAAAAAAATCTGTTTTGTTATCACTCCAAAAAAACGTGGTCCTTCACCCAAATAACGCCAATTAAAGCTGCCACCGGAGCATCCCCGTTGATGAAACCCTAGCTGCCGGAAATCGTCGCCTAACCGAGCCTTTGCTACCGGTGAGCGTGCGTGGCTCACGCTACAAAATTTCGCTGCTGCCCAGGTGTCTCTGGCCACCGCAAAATTTCGCTGCTGTCACCGAAACTGTTGCTGCCGGTGAGCGTGCGTCGACTGCCGACGACGTGTCTACTTCCGTGCTGGTGGTCGTCCGTTGCTGCCACTGTTGGTTGATTTCGCTTCCTTCAATCAATTCATCCTCACCATTCTGATTTTAGGTAATTTAATTGTTTTTTTTCTTTTCTTCAAATTATATTTTAGCCTTTGCTATAATTAAATTGTACTTGTTAAGATAATAAGATGTAATTGTGGATTAGTGACTGTGGAATTAAATTATGTTGAATGAATTTTGCACTTTCCTGTATAGTATAAGTGCTATGTAGAAGCCAAGTCACATTATAAAAATGTAGCATTATATTGGTGTGGTTTTCTAAAGTTTTCTAAAGTAGCATATATATGTACCTTCTAAAAATCTAGTGATAAAAAAACCCATAGAAGTTGACTTTACATGGAAAGAAAAGATATTAATTAAGGGGTCCAATACAATCATTAAAAGTGGCCTGTGATTTAGGTGTGTGTTTTCTTATTGCATCATATATACTAGTATGAGCTTAAAATGAGATAATGTTATGTTTTTATGCACACAATTCCCTACTTCATTATTAGTGATTATTATAATATATAACACTTTTTCTCGGAAGACTTGTAGAGTTATAACAATGAAACGCGTAGAGCGCAGTTGGATGTACTATAGAGTTGATGGAGGGTTACTTAGGACCAAATTTGTCAACAGGGTCCAAGAGTTTATTGAGTTTGCTACATAACATCAACTACACAAGGACTCCAACCAGATTAGATGCCCATGCCAGAAGTGCAATAATAGACGCTTTCTAGATGTTGAGACAGTTAGAGAGCACTTATATAGGAGAGGCTTTTGTCATTCGTACTTTGAGTGGATTTGTCACGGGGAAAACAACATCTCTCAACCACTTGTAGAGCAATCCAATCCTTACCAGGAGATGATTGTTGATGCGTTTGGATCGCTTCATGAAAATCTAAATCACAATGCAGGAGATGAAGTTGAAGAAGAACCAAATGATGAAGCGAAAAAGTTTTTTGATTTACTTAAGGCCTCGAAAGATCCATTGTATGAAGGGGGCAACATGTCCGTTTTAGAGATGGCTGCAAGGATAACAACTTTGAAATGTGAATACAATTTACCACATGGGTGTGTTGATGCGTTCGCTTCCTTAGTGAATGAGGCTATTCCAAACAATAACCTAATGAGTAGAACTTTTTATGATACAAAAAAAGTTCTTAAAGGTTTGCAACTTCCTCATGAGAAAATACACACGTGCCTTAATGGTTGCATGCTATTTTGGAAGAACGATGCACACTTAGAACAATGCAAAGTGTGTGGTAGTGACCGATATAAAAAGACCTCTAGAGGAAAGCTTATTCCAGTCAAAGTTCTAACATATTTCCCAATCACTCCAAGATTGCAAAGGTTGTATGCCACAAATAATATTGCAAAGAAAATGACTTGGCACCATAAAAATCCAAGGGCTAGAGGCACCATGGCACACCCAAGTGATGGGGATGCTTGGAAGCATTTTGATGATACTTACCCCGATTTCGCCTCCGAACCTCGAAATGTTCGCCTTGGATTGTGCACGGATGGGTTTACACCATATGGAAAAATTGGAGGAAATTATTCATGTTGGCCAGTAATTCTTACTCCATACAACTTACCTCCATCAATGTGCATAAAAAACCGTTTATGTTCCTTTCTTTGATTCTCCCTGGTCCCAAAAATCCTAAAGGGAACATAGAGGTGTACATGCAACCATTAGTTGAAGAGTTGAAACAATTATGGGAATATGGTGCATCGACTTATGACATTTCAAAGAAACAGAATTTTAATTTACGTGCCTCTCTTATGTGGACAATAAGCGATTTTCCTGCATATGGCATGTTATCAGGATGGGCAACTGCACGGAAAAAAGCATGTCCTTATTGCATGGATAAGAGTAAGGCATTTTGGCTTCAAAATGGAGGTAAAGTGGCATGGTTTGATTGTCATCGTCAATACCTTCCACAAAACCATCCTTTTCGAAAGAACAAAAAAGCTTTTCGAAAGAATATGGTTGAAAAAGATGACCCTCCTCCAAATCTTTGTGGGAGGATGTATGGAAATGTGTGTCAATGCTACCTAAGACCACTGATGGTCCCGAGGCCCTTAAGAGGTTGAAAAAGGAGAAAATGGGGTGGTTCAAGCAAAGTATATTTTGGGAACTTCCTTATTAGAAGGATTTGTTGATTCGACACAACTTAGATGTCATGCACATTGAAAAAAGTTTCTTCGATCAGCTCATAAACATAATAATGGATGTGAAGGGACAAAGTTCAGATTCTATTAGTGCAAGGAAAGATATAACCCTTTATTGTAAACGGCAAGAACAGAGTTCACTAAGGATGCAAGCGGAAATCCAAGCATGCCAAAAGCACCTTATGCATTAGATAAAGCTCAAAGAAAAGTTTTATGTGAATGGGTTCGTAACTTAAAGTTCCCAGATGGATTTGCCTCGGATTTGAGTAGATGTGTTGATCTCCAATGGGGGCTAGCAGCTACAAAGAAACTTAAACTTAGCATCTATTTGTTAAATTAGTAGGTAGTATGATATAGCTTCATATATAATATAAAGTATATACTAACTTCTTATAGTTTGACTAACTAATATACGAAAATAGCTTCTGATCTATGTTTTGATTGTTATATATTATTATTTTCTTCATATAGTTTCTTTAGGCAACCATATATTATTATATTCTTCATAAGCAAAGATGAAAAATCATGGTAAGGTCTACTACCACTAGCTGCTTCACATTGTTATCCATGTGTTATGTGTTGGTTGTTGACTTATTGTTATGTGTTGGATGATTGGAGGGTGGTCATGAGTTTATAATGCAGGTTGTCATATTTGGTTTTGTTTCATATATAAAGGAGACTCTGCCGAAATTTTTGTAGAATTATTACTTAATATGTTGCAACTTAGTAACTTTATGATCAATTGTAGGATGATTATGAAAAGAAGGTGGTTGAATACAAAGAAAAATGCATCAACAAAGATCCAAATGAGGTCTACTTGGAGGTGGTAGGTGGAAGAAATAAAGGGTTGGTCCCTTGATTAGGATGTAGTGGTGATTTGTGGTTCAAAAAGTCTACTTCCCGCACAAACAATTCTTCTACTACTGCTTACACACCATCACTTCTTTCTCAACTTTCAAGTCAATTACAACAATCTCAACAACAACTTGAACAATCTCAACAACAAGCCAATGAGCGGATGGTTGAACTTGAACACAAACAAGCTGAGTATGAGAAGAAGTGTGAACAACTTGAGAATGAACGTATAACAGTAGAGAGGGAGCGCATTAAATATCACCAAGAGAACCAAGAAGAAATGAGAAAATTTATGGAATATATTGAACTCATGAAGAGACAAGTTCTAGAGAGTTCGAAAGGTTCAAAATTGTGTAAATCCAAGCGTTCAACTCATTCTCGTGACAACGAAGATCCATCAAGTGGAGGTGCTCCTTGTGCTACTTAGTTCCGTTATTATTTAAGAGTAAAGGGGTTCTAGAAGTTACATTTTGGACAACTTACTTTAGTAGCTTCCGTTTTGGACAACTTACATTAGTAGTCTATGCTACTTTGTCGATGGTTTTGTAAGCTATGTTTTTACATGAATTTAAAATATAAGCAATATTTCCCCCTTATTAGTTGGGTATGTAGTAGTTGATGGTTTTGATTGTAAGTTAGTGAACTTTGCTAACCTTTATTATATATATCTATCTACCTAATATATATATATATATATATATATATATATATATATATATATATATATATATATATATATATATATATATATATATATATATATATGGATGAAACTATTATTATAATTATTATTACTATTATTAACAGATTTTATATTTATTTGGAATGTGCCAATAAAACAAATACGTGAAATGAATATTACCTACCGCTTATTGGTAGGTAATTGTAGCATGGTTTTGATTTTCAATCATTAATAAATGGTAGGTAAATTAGAAAAACGGTAGCTAATTACCTACCACTTTCACGGTAGGTAGATACCTACCGCTTAATTAGTAGGTAAATCACCTACTGATAAAGGTAGTAGCTAATTCACCTACTGAAAATCCGGTAGGTAATTTATTTGTATTAATCGGTAGCTAAAATTATCTACCTATGCATCAGTAGGTAACTGCGGAATACCTACCAAGCCTTTACATACCGACATGTACCTACCGCTTAGCGGTAGGTAATTGATTTACCTACCGATTTTTATGAATTACCTGCCGATTTCTGCGGTAGGTAATAACACGTATTCCTGTAGTGAATTCATAGCATTGTCGAGATTTGCACCTGAAGTTGTAGCCACCGAGGAGCTGAAGGTTCAAAGGTTCGAACAAGGGTTGACTAATGAGATACAATTGGGGTTGGGAGGTGAGACCTTTACATCCCTAAATATTGTGTATGGGAGAGCAGCCCATGTTTATGGACTACAGTGGAGGAGGGACAAGAAGAATACTGTGGTAGGTGAGAAAAGAAAAGACTTCAATGCTGGGGGAAACCAAGGGAATATCAAGAGAAATCGGAATGGTAGTGGGAATTTCCAAGGAAGAAACAACCAGGATAACCACAATAAGGGTCGACCTGAAAGATTTCATCACTACAAGAGTTGTGAAAAAAACCACCCTGGGAGAGACTGTAAGGGAGACCTAGTGACTTGTAACTACTGCCAAAAGAAGGTTCATAGGGAGTACGAGTGCTACTCTAAGCACAGTAAGGAGCAGAATGGCCCTGAGAGTGGTAATCAGGTCATATTAGGATTTACCAGTCAGGAAACCAAGGTCCTAAGTCTTTAGGAAAACAAAACAACCAGGGGAACTATAATAGCCTGCAATTGAGAACCCCAACCAAAATAAGCCTGCAGCTAAACTGTACGTGATGAGTCGGAATGAACCTGAGAAATCTACCGACGTAGTTTATGGTAATTTTTCTATTAATTCACTCCTTGTTAAAACATTGTTTGATTCGAGGGCAACTTATTCTTTTGTGTCATCATCTGTCCTAAAGAGTCTGGGGTTAGTAGATTATGGAGAAATTGACTTTTCTATCAGTATTCCTACTGGGGAGATCATAAGGTGTACCAGGTTGTTTAGAAGTCTGCCTTTGAAGATAGGAGACTGTGTATTTCCATGCGACTTAATACAATTCAATTTGGGAGACCTGGATGTGACTCTTGGGATGAACAGGTTAAGTCTTTACAAGGCTAACATCGACTATGAGGTTCAGAAGGTAGTGTTCAGAAATCCTTTGGGAAAATTGACCTCCTATAGACATTTTGGAAAACCTAATAAGTTTGGAGTTATCTCTGCAAAGCAAGTGAGGAAGTTGATGAAAAGGGGTGTGAATTATTCTTTTATAGTGTGCAAGATGTGAGTAAAGAAGTTGAAGTGAAGCTTGAGGATGTTCCAATTGTGAATGAGTTTATGGATGTGTTTCCAAGTGAGATTTCAGGTATGCCACCTGTGAGAGCTGTTGAATTCACCATAGACTTAGTTCCTAGAGTTGCACCTATATCTAAGGCACCCTACAGAATGGCACCTTCTGATATGAGTGAACTGAAGATGCAATTGCAAGAACTACTGGATAAAGGTTATATTAGGCCTAGTGTATCACCTTGGGGAGCTCCTGTGTATTGATTATAGGGAGCTGAACAATGTAACCATCAAGAACAATTACCTTTTGCCTAGAATAGATGACCTATTCGATCAGTTGAATGGAGCGAGTGTGTTCTCGAAGATTGACTTGCTTCAGGATATCACCAATTGAGGGTAGTTGATAAGGATGTACCTAAGACTGTCTTTCAAAAGCGTTATGGTCACTATGAGTTTACTGTAATGCCATTTGGGTTAACCAATACTCCTGTTATATTTATGGACTTAATGAATAGGATCTTCCATGAGTTTCTAGATAAGTTTGAGGTGGTTTTCATTGATGACATACTGATATATTCGAGGAACGAGGCTGGGCATGCTGAGAACTTGAGGATTATTTTGGAGACGTTTAGGAAAAACCAATTGTATGCCAAGTTCTCTAAGTGTGAGTTTCGTTTGGAGAAAGTAGCGTTTTGGTTCACTATGTGTCTAAGGAAGGAGTCTCAGTAGATCCTGCTAAGATTCAAGCTGTAAGTGAGTGGCCAACTCCAAGAACATGTCAGATATCAGTATTTCCTAGGTCTAACTAGCTATTATAGGATGTAACACCCCGATAATTCTCTCTTTTTAGAAATACCTTTTCAATATAAAACATAGAGAATAACCAAAGCATTATCGCCCGTGTGATAACGTATCAGCTTATTCAGAATTTTACAGCGGAAAACATATAACTAAACTTCATACTTTATTAATATAATAAATAAATAAGTACTTAAAACCAAACACACTATAAATGTTTACTCAAATCAAACTTATTATAATATGTTCCTACTACTGCAATAAATATAATAATATATTACACAAGCTCTCCATTCCAGATTCCCAATGATGCAACATCTGCGAACCTGTAAATGTCAATGCTCTAAAGAATCTGCTCACCAAAATGGGTCATCACATGATCAATAAGGCAAAACCATGATCAACAATCAGAAACAAAACACGTAATCAGCAAAGCTGAGTACTACATAATATTACATAAACATTTCTAACATGATACTAATAAATAACATGCAGGGATAAATAATAATCATGTTTCATCCTTTGTTTTGAACAATTTAATTCAACAATTTAACGAAGAAAATGTCATCCCATTATCAAAGATCAAAGCAGAAAACCCTAATTCCTCATTCAGTTACATACTTCAATCAAGTAAAATTAATCACAAATCATAAGAAAATTAGAATTAGAGAAATTTTAAGAGAGCACACTAATCTTGATTCATGGTTGCAAGTAGTGAAAGATGATCGAAACCTAAATTTGAAATTTCACCAGAAAATTGGTGGAGGAACGACTTGGATTAATTAGATCGATGAAGAGGCAGATTCACGTGCAATCGACAGGATAATCTGTAAAAGTGTGAACATAACAAAAATTCGTGATTTATTTGAAAATTTTATCCTATAATTATGAATTCGAAGTAAAGAAAAAAAAGGCAGAGAGATAAAGCAACGAATCAACTTATTGTATTTTGGAAGATTGGAGTCAAGGAGTCTCGCCGTCAATGAAGTAACCAGGGAGGTCGTAGGTGAGAACCCAAGAAGCAGATCTGAAGTTTGGGAGGAGAGAGAGCGGAAGAAGCAGATCTAAAGCAATGGTGGTTTAATTTTGTGACGGCCGGAAGCAGAAACCGACGAGGGTAGAAGCCTTGGCAGTCACGAACAATAAGTATGGTTAACGAGAACAGCCAAAGATTCTCCTGCAACTTGCCACCGCAAACCAGCTTGCTCGATTTATAAGAACTCGCTTAATGAAGTCGAATTTGTCCCGAAAATTCAATCCAATTGAAACCTAGGGTTTAATCAAAAAGCAAATGAAAGAGAAATTCGGATGAATTATACTCTGCACCATTCAAATTCAAAGTGTTTGCAGGCCATTATTTGATCGAAGAAGAAGCGAGAGATTGTAAAATCACCTCGTGAAGAATAAGCACAGACAAGAATTCTGCGATTGTTTTGTTCGTTGGATGATAGACCAGAGCAGAAAAATAAGACAATTGCAGATCTAGTTAAAGCAGCATGAACAGTGAGGAGAGAGTAAAAGGAAAACAGAAGGTACGAAGAAGTTCGACGGACGAGGGAGGAGGGTTCCAAACTTCCAATTGACGGAAAATAAAAGTGAAGCGCAGTACTTACACCTATAGTCGAAAATAAATATTTGGAGGAAAACTTGTGCAAGTGCTCGGGTTGATTAACCGGAGCACTTATTCACAAGTGCTCTGGTTGACTAGTCAAACGGAGCACTTGACATCAAGTGCTCCGGTGGGCTCTTCAACCGGAGCACTTGTGAATTTTTTATATTAAAATTTTCACAAGTGCTTGGGTTGATTATTCAACCGAGGCACTTGACAAGTAGCACAAGGAGTTTTTTCCATTAGTGTAGGAAGATGAAAAACGGGTGCGACTTCGTATTTCAAAATGACCTGTGATATCGAAGAACCTTTGAAAAATAGGAATGGTGATAAATCAATTTCCCAGAAAAAGCCATGGCACGCTCAACATGTACCCCAACTCCTAATTGTCCAACTCTAGACGTGCACCAGTCTAAAGTTTCTTACTACCAAATTACACTTTACGTGATTTACAATTTATTACTTGTTATGACACACACAAGTAACACAAGATATCAAATCAAACATTCACAACTAAACTTCTTTTATCTTAAGATTTAATAAGTGATCACACAACTTACAATCCAAGATTACTTTCTTTAATCTCAATCTTTCTTATTTGTTGAACCTAACCAACAATCAATCTTACCTTTCAAAGGCTTAACTTATCAACTTACCAAATAAGTCTCTCAGTCCTTATAAAGTAGTGAAAATAATACTGTAAGGGAACACATAACTCAACATGATTCAATCTCAATAATGTATTAATTCCCCCATGTGAATTAATAGCTAAAGTTCTATCCACATGCTTGCATCAACAATACCATACAAGCATGATAATCTTTAACTCATAATCAAATTTCATAATCAACATGTTTGCACAGAGGCATAAAACATGTAAAATCCAAACATACTACAAATCACATATGAACTTGTAAAGTTTCAATACATGATACTACAACTTTTCCTTCTTAAATCATGATACTATATCACATAACATATAGGTATGTACATACCTTGTGTAAACAAACTGATAGGCCACCTTTAATCACTTAAAAGTGATCACCTACTGAATAATCTCCGCCTATAATAATCAATATAAATCAAAGTCAATACTCTAAAAAAAATACAGCAACTTTAAAATACTTTAAATCCTCTTTAAAAATATTTAAAAGTTGTTTTTACCCTTAAAACTTATATTACTTTCAATATCTAGCATAGTACTACCGTACTAGTAATTAAAATCCTTAAAACTCCATTATTAAAGCCCTTTCTAAAATTCCAGCAACTTAAAAAATTATAAAACTCTCTTTAAACATACTTAAACATGCTTAAATTCATAATTTAAATCAATATCATAGTTCATAGCACGCTACTTTGATTTTCCAATACTTAATACCCTAAAAATCCATGCTTTGATAATTAAAAACTCAATCTAAAAATAATAGTTAAATCTGAAATTTTATTCTTGTAATACAATATATATATATATATATATATATATATATATATAATATATATATATATATATATATTATATATATAATATATATATATATAAAATCCAAGATTAATAATTAAAACAGTAAATTAAAGTTATTAATCATGATTTGTACTAAAATAAAGCATAAAAACATGGTCTTTAATGGAAACTTGAGGAAGAAGAAAAAAATTTAACCAACAAATCAAAGAACCAGGAAGAGGGAGGCGCCGGACAAGGAGCAAACGCCTGGCAGCAGCGGCGCACAAGGGAAAACGGCGGTTAAAGAGGTGTGGTGATGTTTCTTGGCGAAGAAGAAAGCGTTACTTGAAGAAGAAGAATGAAAACTTGAGAGGAAAAAGAAAAAAAAAACTCACGAGGAAGAGAAAATAAGGTAGCCGGCTGTTTGTGTGAGGAGAGAGACATTAAATTTTTGTGTGGTAAAAATAATTGGGTCTAAGGTATTTATAAAGAGGTTTTTCCTTTTGGGCTTAGGAAAAGGTGATTGGGTTCAAATAAAGTTTGATGATGAATAGGATTAATGAATTAGAACTCCCAACATCAATAGAAATCTTATTCCCAATCCATTTAGAATTTTGGGTTCCTCAATCCCATTTAAACTTCTCTCCTAAATCAAATTAGTATTTCAAACATTTTTCAAAGCATGTCTTAAAAAAATATTTTAAATTCCTCAAATCCTTAAAATAATTTCTTTGACTTTCAAAATGGTCAACCTTCTTTAAATAAATAAATTATTTCAAAATTTGTTACGTTTAAATATAAATATATAAATACTAAAATATATTTATAAAATCAATAAAATTACGGGGGATTACAGCTGTTGATCGAAGCAGAGTTTTCTTGTTGGTCCCAAACCGCTTGAATCTGGCGAAGTTGCATCAAATATTAACCTGACAGTTACTGAGTTCGAATATTTATTAACATCGGGAGCTAGTCCCTGATAAATTTCTATAATTTTTCGAGTTGTTTTTACTTGGCTACGTCCAAATTGAGTCATTTTTAGAACTCTAATGCAGCAACCTTATGAGTTTCAAAGGAGCACCATTATCTCTTCATATGACAACAAGTTTGATCTTATCACAATCTTGTTTCATGGTTATCAATGCTAAGAAACCAGATTTGAGGATGAATCTTTTTCAAAGGAGGAGAATTTAATATATATTCGATGAGCTAATTCAATATGGTTGTTAATTTAGCAGTTTTATTGTTAAAGTCATTTGTTTGTTAGGAGATTGAATGAGCTAGTTTGCTTTTATTTAATTCTAGTAAATAGGAGATTTTTCTATTTATATTATAAGAGTTATATTAAATTAAGCACATGTGCTTAGGCTAAGTTGTAATATAATTGTTACTCGTGTGTGCCTGATCAGCTGCTGTCCAAAACGTGTGAAATCGGCAAGGAGTGAAGTGAAAAATAGTGGCATGAAGATTGGAGGTTGCTAAAAACTCCCTCATTTCACTTATCTTAGATGTGTGATGTTGGTCTAAGTAAAAGAAATCAGCTAGTGGCATGAAGTTAGCTAGAATGTAGGAGTTTGTTTCAACAACACTCCTTCAACTCATCTTCATTTATTATGTGGTATTTTAGCTGCACCAAGATGGGCATATTGATGCCTACAATCAAGGAAAATCAAGACTTATAGCAACATGATGAAGTGGTGAAGTGGAGCCTAATTCTAGGAATAGAATAGCTTAGTTAAACGTGTGTTAGTACACTAACATTAATTATTTTTAGTTAGTTTCTTCCTTTTATTAGGTAATTATTTAGTTAATTTCAATTCATGTAAAAAATCATAAAATCAATTGTATTTGTCCTATATATAGCAAGCAATGAAAGAGAAAGAAGGATGGATTTTTGATGATTCGAGACAATGTGTTTGTTTGTTTTGTTTTCAGTTTTCTTTCTTGGATTGGAAAGTTAAGTGAATTCGTTCCTATGCTAGACTAGCTTTTGCAAGCTAGTTATTAATCTAAGGATCCTTAGAGTTTTCAAGGTGGTGTATTTGTATCCTTGTTAAACTCAAGGCTGCCATAATCGTGAGTTTTTGTGGATTCAATCTCACTTGGTTATTTTCTGTACTTTTATCCTTGTAGTTCGAGTGTGACTCCAATTATAAAACATTTAATATCGAATCTTCACCATTCTACCTTTAACCCAACATCCAAACCGCCATAAACACAAAAAAACTTACGAAAAATTCCAATCCAATCCAACCAGTTTATGGTGCATTTTGTTTCTATTTGTTCTTGCAGTTGAGAGCTATTTTTCAAGCATTTCTTGATCCTACACTGGACTACTCCAAGTATAGTTTATTATCCTTAAATTTCACAAGATTTGAAGAACGCTTGCTATTAATTCGAAGCAGATTTTACGAGTTGGTCCCAAATCGCTTGGATCCAGTACAACTGGAGCAAATATGAAACTGCTAGTTACTGGATTCGAATTTTTTTGTGAAATTTTAACTGTGTGCTAATAACATCAAAAACTAGTTCCTGCTAAATTCTCATAAAATTTCGAGTTGTTTTTACTTGGTTGCGTGTCCTAATCTACGTCAAAATTGAGTCATTTTTAGAATTCTAATGCAGCAACCTTATGAGTTTCAAAGGAGCACCATCATCTGTTCATAGGATAGCAAGGTTGATGATATCGCAATCTTGTTTCATGGTTTATCAATGCCATGAAACTAGATTCGAGGACAAATCTTTTTCAAATGAGGAGAGTATGATATATATTCGATGAGCTAATTCCATATGGTTGTTAATTTAGGAGTTTAATTGTTAAAGTCATTTGTTTATTAGGAGATTGAATAACCTAGTTTTCTTTTATTTAATTCTAGTAACTAGGAGATTTATCTATTTATATTGTAAGAGTTATATTAAATTAAGCTCATATCTTTAGCCTAAGTTGTAATATAATTGTTACTCGTGTGTGCCTGATCTGTTGTTGTCCAAAACGTGTGAAATCACCAAGTAGTGAGGTGAACAATAGTGGCATGAAGATAGGAGGTTGTTAGAACAAAAAAACTCCCTCATTTCACTTATCTTAGACGTATGATTTTGGTCCAAATGAAAGAAATCAGCTAGTGGCATGAAGTTAATTAGAATGTATGAGTTTGTTGCAACAACACTCCTTCAATTCATCTCATTTCTTATGTGGTATTTAGCTGCAGCAAGGTGGGATAGTGATGCCTACAATCAAGGAAAATCAAGACTTACAACAACATGGTGAAGTGGAGCCTAATTCTACGAATAGAAACAACTTAGTTAAACGTGTGTTAGTGTGTTAGTGCAGTAGCATTAATTATTTTAGTTAGTTTATTTCTTTTATTAGGTAATTATTTAGTTGATTTTAGTTAATGTAGAAAATTAGGTATACTTACCCTATGTATAGCAAGCAATGAAAGAGAAAGAAGGATGGACTTTTGATGATTAAAGAGAATGCATTTGTTTGTTTGTTTTGTTTTGTTTTCAGTCTTCTTTCTTGTATTCTAAAGTTAAGTGAATTCGTTCCTATGCTAGATTACATTTGGAAAGACAGTTAGTGATCTTAGGATCTTTAGAGTTCAAAAGGTGGTGTATTTGTATCATTGTTAAACTTAAGGCTGCCATAACCGTGAGTTTTTATGAATTCAGTCTATCTTGGTTGTCTTCTATCGTCCTTGTATAGTTCAAGCGTGACTCTAATTATACAAAATTTGGTATCAGAGCTACACCATAGTACCTTCAACCCACCATCCACACCGCCATAAGCATAAAAAAGCTTACAAAAAATTCCAGTAGAATCCAACCAATTTCTGGTGCATTTTGTTTCTATTCGTTCTTGCAATTAGGAGCAAATTTTCAAGCACTTTTTGAGCCTAAACTGAACTAATCCAAGTCTAGATTATTGTCCTAAATTTTACAAGAATTGAAGATCGTTTGCTATTGATTCGAAATAGATTTTTCGAGTTGGTCCGAAACCAACTTGAATCTGGTGCAGCCGAAGCAGATATTAAACTGCCAGTTACTAGGTTAGAAAATAACCAAAAGAGATTGAATCCACAAAAATTCATGGTTATCAGCCTTAAGTTTAACAGGTATATAGATACACCACCTTGAAAACTCTAAGGATCTTAAATGACCAACTACCTTGCCAAAGCTAATCTAGCATAGAAATGAATTCACATAACTTTCCAATCCAAGAAAGGAAACTAAAAACAAAACAAACAAACAATCAAACGCATTGTTTTTAATCATTAAAAGTACATCCTTATTTCTCTTTGTTTGCTTGCTATATATAGGGTAAGTACAAGTGATTTTCTGATTTTCTACATTAATTGAAATTAAGTAAATAATTACCTAATAAAAGAAATAAACTAACTAAAATAATTAATGCTAGTGCACTAACACACGTTTAACTAAGTTGTTTCTATTCGTAGAATTTAGGCTCCACTTCACCATGTTGTTGTAAGTCTTGATTTTCTTTGATTGTTAGCATCACTATGCCCACCTTGCTGCAACTAAATACCACGTAACAAATGAGGATGAATTAAAGAATTGTTGTTGCACCAAACTCATACATTCTAGTTAACTTCATGCCACTAGCTGATTTCTTTCATTTGGACCAGCAGCATACGTCTAAGGTAAGTGAAATGAGGGAGTTTTTTTTGTTCTAACAACCTCCTATCTTCATGCCACTATTGTTCACCTCACTCCTTGCTGATTTCATACGTTTCGGACAACAGCAGATCAGGCACACACGAGTAACAATTATACTACAACTTAGGCTACGCATATGAGCTTAATTTAATATGACTCTTATAATATAAATAGATAAATCTCCTAGTTAGTAGAATTAAATAAAAGCAAACTAGCTTATTCAATCTCCTAACAAACAAATGACTTTAACAATTAAACTCCTAAATTAACAACTATATTCAATTAGCTCATCGAATATATATCATACTCTCCTCGTTTGAAAAAGATTCGTCCTCGGATCTAGTTTCTTAGCATTGATAAACCATGAAACAAGATTGTGATAACATCAAACTTGCTATCCTATGAAGAGATGATGGTGCTCCTTTGAAACTCATAAGGTTGCTGCATTAGAATTCTAAAAATGACTCAATTTAAACGTAGATTAGGGCGTAGCAAAGTAAAAACAACTCAAAAAATTATGAAAATTTTAACTGGGAATAGTTCTTAATGTTATTAGCACACAGTTAATATTACACAAAAAAAAAAAATCTAACCCAATAACTAGCAGTTTAATATTTGCTCCAGCTACACCAGATTCAAGTGGTTTCAGACCAACCCGAAAAATCTGCTTTGAATCAATAGTAAACAACCTTTCAAATCTTGTGAAATTTTAGGGCAATAAACTAGACTTGGAGTAGTCCAATTTAAGCTCAAGAAATGCTTGAGAAATCGCTCCAACTGTGAGAACAAATAGAAACAAAATGCACCAAAATGGGTTGGATTCAACTAGAATTTTTTGCAAGTTTTTTGTGTTTATGATGGTATGGATGGGGATTGAAGGTAGTATGGTATAATTCTGATACCAAATGTTATATAATTGGAGTGACGCTCAAAGTATACAAGGATAGAAAGATAAAAAATAACCCAGAGAAAAAGAATTTACAAAATCTCAAAGTTTTAGCAACCTTAAATTTAACAAGGATACAAATACATCACCTTGAAAACTCTAAGGATCCTAAGATCACCAACTAGCTTGCCAAAGTTAATCTAGTAGAGGAACAAATTCATTTTTTCAATCCAAAAAAGAAAACTGAAAACAAAACAAATAAAGAAAGAGCCCGACTAGGGTATGAAATAAAACACCAATAGTCCATAGACAATGGCAGTGTCGTCACAAGAAACTGAACTACCATTACAAATGATTAAATTGACGTCACGCTAGATGTACTACATAGTCTATTGCAGAATGGGTGTTATATGGAGCATATAGCTCCCAAACAGTAAAAATTTATTCACAATTGTTGGTATATATAATCAGAGACTAAGAAAACGACTGTAAAGTGATGTTTACAGCTTCATCATATGAAAGTTAACATCCTCATATCAACTCAGATGGATAAATTTGTCATGAAACAATCACATTACTGGTGGCTGCATGTGGTTCATATAAAGTATCGGACAATTTGGAGGGCGGCCAATATCGGAAAACAGATCTGCCAACAATGTTTTTGACAGGTAGTGGACCCCTGTGAGGAAGAAAAGAGCTAGAGTATTAGCGAATAATTTCAGCATGACAGCAGAATCACTTCATATACCCCCCCCCCCCCCCAAACCAATCATCATGGACTACGTCACAAAAGGAAATAGGACAAGTCTGACAAAGCCATGGCCACTCTTTCTAGACTTCAAAAAACAGAAATAGGCTGAAGCTTGAACATTACCAGTTATGAGAGTCGAAGCTGTTGTTGCGGTTGTCTCCCATCACAAAGACATAGCCTTCAGGCACAATCTGCAAATAAGAGGATAATAGAATCAAAACCAAAAGATCTACGGTTAAGTTATGTGAGCCTCAAATTGGAAAAGGAATGGCTTTTGACGATACCACGGCATCCATCTCATAGGCTAAAGGCTCCAAAACAAATTCCTCAACACGAACATTACCATTTACTAGCAACTTGCCATTCTTGACCTGTTTAAGAATAAAATTTTCAGACAGGTTATACAAAGAAGCAAAAGACGCATAAGTAAACCTGTAGAAGTACAATTACCTATAGAAGATACTCACTTGAACACAATCACCAGCCTTCGCTACAATTCTTTTGATGAATACATCCCCAGAGGTAAAGCCAATTTCCTGCAAAACAAAAAGACTGAAATGTTAATCAATTGACAAAGTATAAATGGAAGTGAGGAAATTTCTGCACATCATGCTCTCTCTTATATACAAGATGTCTAGATACCTGGAGAATAGGTGGTGCTTTAAAAATAACAATATCAGAAACTTCAGGCTGCCTGAAGAAGTAAGAAACCTGAAAAAAGGAATACATGATTCAGTTTCCATAAGCTTCATAATACATCAGACTTCAAGAAAAACAATATTCCCAGCAGCTGGAGGTTTGAGTTTGAGCATAAAGTCTGTTAATCAACAACCTATTGCTTCCATGCATCGATAACAGACGCATATAGGACTATAGGTTCAACTAATCTTTCTTTGACACTTGACACAGACTACACATTTGTTCATCCCCACACAAATATAGCAACTACATATGATATCACATACAATAACATTTGTAAAAGAAATCATTCCTTCTTTTTCGTTGTTGACTTTTCAGACAATAACACAGATATTTCAACTGGATGTATGGCAATTCAGATTATTTTTCTTAATAGATGACACTTATAAATTTCAATTTGTTCGAATTCTTTTGTTCACCGAACAAGTTAAAACCAATAGATTCTTGAACTATCAAAAGCAGGCACTTAAGCAAAGAAAGTGAAGGAAAATACTGACCAACAAAGCCCAATTAGACCGCTAAAACCCTTTAAAATGTGTGAGCAAAATATCTATTCTCTTTATCACATTTTAGGTCAATTATACTATATAGTTCCTTCTTTGCTTAATAGTTGAGAGATAATGTGACTTTTAAGCTTTTTTAATTCTAACTTTCACCAAAAAGAATTATATTATATATATAAGGAAAGTCGTTGGATTAGTCTTAATGTGTATTATCAAGATACCTACTATATACTTCCTGTGTTCTTTAATGATTGCAAAATGGCCCATGTTAGGAAGTTATGTATTACTTGCAACATTGATATTTTTGACAATATATTCTTTTTCTCTCTCTCAACACCAAGGGGATCTTTTTATCTCTATCTCTCACCTCTTCTTGGTTTAAGTGAACATTTCAACATTGTGAGTACTAAAATATAGAGAAAGTATATGTTTTACTATTAGATAGTTAAAGATGTTGATGACGCACTAGCAAGCATGACAGTCAAAGTGTTGCAACTTTTGAAAGCAAGGGAAGTAATTCCCATTGTTTAGGGGATTTTTCTATAGATGTTATATGACTTCTTAGTTCTTCCTGATAACTCCTCTTTCCACATTTAAAAAAAATATCGTAAAACTTCAAAATCCCTTATATAGCCCATAAACTCTCATGAAGTTCACATTTTCCCCGAATGCAAAATGTCTAGTGAATTAATTCCCTCAAGAATTTTATAGTAAAATATGGTATTTCCTTACTAAAATTTGCTTTAAATAAACAAAACTAAACATTACTACAGGCTTTATTTACTCTTTTATTATAAAAAAGAATAGTAATAATTCTCTAACCATAAATTATTGATTTACAGCATTCCTAACTGTATGAAAATTGAGTTTCAATGTTCCCCACAACTATCTCCATGCTAATATGCTATATAGCTAAATTACGTTTTCTGTAAATAACAAAACTAAATGCTAGACACAAACAAATAAAACTTCAAATAAAAGGGAAAGAACATATCAATTTTGAATCTCTCATGATCTGTACAATGAAAAGTTTTGCTTGGCTTCTATTAATGTCACCAAGTTGGTGGTTCCAAATAACCTGTTGATTGCACTCTATCAAACAGCATCTATCTATTAATAAGACAACACTAACCCGTGAAACAGCCAAAATTGTGTATCAAATAGTGCACCAGTACCACCCTCTGCAAAATGTTAACAGAAACAACTTATCTCATGTTTGGTTGAACAATTTTGGATTCTAAGAAATGCAATCAAATACCTTTCCCCTTTCTCTATATTTGGTTCAACCCCCCTCAATCCTGTACCAATACTTGGTGGTAAAAAAACTCCCCTAGTTTGTTACCTTCCCTTTCCCCTTAAGTAATAAAATCCATTTCTTTCCCTTTGACATAACTCGAACCAAACACGCTCTAAAGTTGATCTTATTATATCCTGAACATCACGTCCTAATTTGAATTTAGTTAGCTATATAACCAATACACTCCAACTATAGTTGGAATAAAACCATTTATTAATCTGCACTATCAATATTTCACTAGCTTCAATTTAAACTACCAAATTACGAGGTTCAAACTACAAAGCAACATGTCATAAATAAGTTCACTTAACAGAATGATTGGAAGGATCAAACTGGAATTCAACAAGTTACCTTCTCAGCCAATATCCGGTCACCTACATCGAGAGTGGGGTACATAGACGACGATGGAATCGACCTTGGCTCAGCTAAGGACGACTTGTACAGCAGGTTAACCGTCACAGCCGTAAATGCCGCCTTAGCATCATCAGATGAGAAATTGAACAGCTTGGAGACCCAACTTCTCCCATCAATCACAGTCTGCTGTGCAATTTCCTTAGAAGCCGAAATATCCTTGTTCCTCATCTTCTTCTCCTCCAAAATTTCTGATGTCCCACCCCTATCGACGTCATTACTCGAAGACCGGATGAACACCGGCTCATTACACGGCAGCCATTTGGAACCATGCAGGAACGGGATAATCGAAGCGCCACGATACGGGGCAACCCCCATAACCCCCATTGTAGTAGAAAATGAACCTCCAAAAACCGCGGAATTCATCAGCGAGATGAAGCCAGCAGCAACCTGAGAGCTAGAACTCCCAGTGATTAACTCCGCAGCAAAAGTACTAAACGAAGCCGTTCTGCTATTAGGGAGCCCATAACTCGGGTTCTTCGATCGCCGTATCTCAGGTTGAGTAGTATTCGTACAATTATAGGGATAATTGTAAGTTGTTTTAGGGGGTTCGATATTAGGGTTTGCGATATTGGGGCGAGGCTTCGAGAATAACTCATGAACACATCGGTAGTTAGCGAGGCGGTGGCCGGCAGAAGAAGCAATGTTGTGAGCCATGGTAGCGGAATAAGCGACGGTGTATCGGATCGCCATAACGAAAATAATGAAAAGATCAAGAAAGATGCGAAGCAGGGTGGTCTCGGAGATGAAGCACAAAAATGGAGGGGCACACCCTAATGAGCAAAGAATGCCATAGATGATTGATTTGTTGGTTGATCGGTTAGGGTTAGGAGGAATTGAGGGGTGGAGAGAAAACTAGTGGGATTCGGGGAGTGATTAAGGTGTAGTTGTGGGTGGGGGTGGGAGTGCGGGAGCTGGTTTCTGGGTAGAAACGAGCTCCGGGCAGGTGAGAAGAGGGGGGTTTGGAATTGGGGATTTGGGTTTGGATGGAAGAACAGAGAGAGAGAGAGAGAGAGAGAGAAAGGAGGAAGGGGTAGGGCAGGGTATGGGTTAGCCAGAAAATGGGAGAAGACTTTTTTGTGGATTTTGTATAAAAGTAGTGGTGTCAGAAACAGATCTGACCGCTGGGTCAACCTGATTCTGACCTGACTTGAACCTGGTTCGACCTGTGAGGGTCAGTCCTCAGACCTGACCGAAACCTGACCTGGGATTACCCAGACCTGACCGGCACCTGGCAAGATTATATGTTGACCTGACCAGACAGACCTGCATTAAAACTCAAACCCGACAGTACTTAACCAGATATTACTAAAATTCAATTACTTTTTTATATCTATAAAATCATTTAATATATAAATTTATAAATTTTGTTATACTTAATTAATTAAATAAAAAAATAAATTATATTTAATTTAAGAGTTAAACTTGAAATATCATTTACTTGTTTATATTATCTATAATTATCTAATGTCCCCATTTTCAAATAATATCAAAAAATATCTTATTAAATCCTATACACCAAATTTATTATTCCATTTTAATATTCTACTAAATTTTCCTCATTTTTCTACCAAATTATCCAATTTTAATATTCTACCAAATAATATCTCACATGCTCATAACACTATACTAAACAACAACATATGAGCTCATAAAAAATCTGCAATTATAATAAATTACATTAAAAAAATCAAAGTTTAGTGAAATTAAATAAAAAACACACAAAAGAATAAATGTGAAATTATATAAATGTGAAATTATATGAAATTACATAAAAGTCAATAAATCTGGGGACAAAATTGAACATATTACACAAAACAAAATTAATCAACACAAAAATTAACAAATCAAACTAAAAAATCGAAAAAAACTTGAACAAAACTAGATCTGGCCGACAAGTGAAGACTGACGACGACAAGTGAAGACGACGTCAAGTGAAGACTGACGACGACGACGACAAGTGAAGACTGACGACGGCGAGCGACGAGAGAAGACCGAAGGCGACGAGCGAAGACCGACGACGACGAGCAGCGAAGACGAGTGAAGACCGACGACGAGCGAAGACGATTGAAGACCAACGACGAGCGAAGACGAGTGAAGACAATTTTGTCAATGTGCAGCAGCGAGAATGATTCAACAAGGATGATGAGAGGCGAAGGAACACATTGGTTGTGGAGGATGAGAGAGGCTAGAAGAAGAGAGGAGATGAGAGAGAAAGAGCATCGAAAAAGGGATGAAGGACAAAGCAATGGAACGAATGAGCAGCAATGGAATGAGCAGCACAATGGAAGAAGCAGAGAAATAGGATTTTTAGGTTTAGAATTAGATGAGAGATAGTAGAAGTTAATAGGATAGGAGAAGATCGACGGTTCATATTGTTTTATGACATGTATCAACGGTTAATATCCATGATCTGTGTGCTCTATGTTATTTTCTTGTGTGCCATTGATTATGATGATCTAACGGTTTAGATTTTGCTCATTAGATGAATTTGGATTTTGCCTTAAGAAAACAAATAATCCTACCAAATTATTATTCATAACAACTAATCTTCATGCTCCACATCCCTAAACCCCAAATCTCATACCTTATAACCCCATTTTCAAATAATAATATAATTATTTATAGTAGTAATCTCATATCCACTAATTGATCGTATATTTGTAGTTAATATATAATACTCATTATTATTATCATTAGTTATATATTAGAGCATATTAAGAGTTTATACTCATTAATAATCAATCGCGTATTAGTTAGAATGATTCCATATTATTATATCGTATTAAAGTATTTAAGTCTACTGATAAAATAGTTTGTTTATAGTCACTATATAGTATATACAAAGTTAAGAATGATTCCAATATCATTATATCCATTTGTATTACTTTGTGTTTACACTAATGATATAGCTAGAAATGTAATACATTGATGTATACACTATCTATACATTGACATATAGTCGAAATGCAATACATTAATCTCTAAACTAATCTAGTTTATATGGGGTAATGATATAGGGATGTAATTTACTATTATTAGTATTGTGCAACATATGAACCCGTGTTATAATCACGTAGGCGGTAGACCTCATATAGTCATATGAACCGTCGTTGTAAATCTATGAATGTATGATTATCATTTGTTATTGTTATTGTTATTGTTATTGTTATTGTTATTGTTATTGCTATTGTTATTGCTATTGCTATTGCTATTGCTATTGCTATTGTTATTGTTATTGTTATTGTTATTGTTATTGTTATTGTTATTGTTATTGTTATTGTTATTATTCCTCTTCGTATTTGTATTACTATAATAATAAATCCTTTATATGAAATTTGGAACTGATCTTGTACTCGTTATTATTGTCGTTGGTTATGAATTATGATATATAATATTAAAACATATGAAGAGTCGCATCTACTCCTTTACTCATTAGGGTGGTTTTACGCAGTTGATTAGTCGAAATAAGAGTTAACTAAGAGAATACACTAACATCACGATAATCAATATAGTGTTTTTATTGGTTTTTCGTTATTATCCACATATTAATCGCACACACACACATATGTATGTATATGTTGATCTTAATACTTTTATTAATACGATTCAT
The DNA here is from genome assembly GCF_026745355.1 of Beta vulgaris subsp. vulgaris. Lineage (NCBI taxonomy): Eukaryota > Viridiplantae > Streptophyta > Magnoliopsida > Caryophyllales > Amaranthaceae > Beta > Beta vulgaris. Next base: position 23,141,187 of record NC_079202.1, read on the forward strand.
TTATATATATATATACAAAGTTAAGAGAAGACCACACACACACATGTGTGTGTATATATATATATCGATCTTAATACTTTTATTAATATGATTCATATGCAAAATACATAACAAAATCAAGATGACCCGATCAGGAGTTACCCGAAGTTGAATTGGCGTTCAACAGCGAATGGACCCGATGTTTCACAATAATCGAACTAAGATGAGTAAGATCATTACTAATTCAACCCGAGTACATTTCACTTAACTCAACCGCACATGGAACCTAAATACGATATTCGCAAACCCGGCTAAAAAAATGTCAAAGGGCAATTATACCCGAGAATGGATCGACTTGTAAACGGAATGTTCAGACCTGTCCGGCACCCGGAAATCCAATGATTCAAATGTGTTCGACCCAGTTGAACAAAACCTGACCAGTCATGACCTGGGGCACTGACAATCAGAATCCTGACCTGTCCGGGTATGACCTGGTTCGCCGTGGGTATACCCAGAACCTGTTTACTAACCTGTTTTGACACCACTATATAAAAGTATAAAACAAGTAGGTGGCGTCAACATCGTGGACCATGGCGGCTTTGGGTACTACTTACTGCCTACTGGGTACGGGTTGCGAAGTCGTTGTGTATGCGCCACACACGAAGTTACGTAGTTTCTTTCTTTGAATTTTGAAGTGTTTAACGATACTAGTTTTTAACTCGTGCAAAAATACACGGGAGTTTCTATACCTCCTTCATAATATAATTAGTCTTTTATATACGCGATGTGTTCGTTGATTGTTTGGGTCTGTTCTTAATAAATTTCATCTAAATATAATTTTAGAAGTGTGATATATAATTATTGTTATAGAAACTAATAGTGCTTAGAAATTGTAATGACCGTATTTAGATGTAAGGTCTTATAGTCAAATTAAATTTGTAATTTTTTAAAATTAAACTATCATTTTTCTCATTGTGTCAAGTTACTTTGTTAATGCTAATTTAGTTTAATTTATCATTAGAATTTTGACCCCATCTTTAAATTAGGAAATGATATATTGTAGAAAATTTGAATTTTCAATTATATATTTAGATAAGGACAAAAAGGACTTTGTAAAGGGGACACCATAGCTCCTCCTTGGCTTATATAATAGAAATGGTTGCAACAAATGAAAATTTTATACCTCACAAATAATACTCATTTTATTATCGTCATTATGTTACGGAGGAAGTAGTAGATATGATTTGCACGGAAATTGTTTTGTTTGTTAAGTAGTTCTTTTTATTTCTAAACAAGTCATAAGTAGTTTTCTACCGTTTCCACCCGTGCAAAATAAATTATATACTATTTCATCTCAAACTTTTAGACCTGTGCATTTTGTAAGAATTTTTTTTTTTTTAGTTAATAAGAACATTTAGTTTCCAACAAAACTAAATGCATAGATATACTCTATGATTGTGTCGAAAGTTGATTTTGTAAGATGTAATTGAATTTATATTTAATCACATTTTCCATTATATTATGTTATGTAATAAGAGTAAATGAAATAATACACATACTTATGGAAAAATTAAACTATACAATATATTTTTTCATTTGTTTCCTTTTGTCCTATTATTAACTTTCACCCAATAAATTACATGGTCATCTCACGTGGCAAGTTAAACTTTGATCACCAATTATGCAATTTAGACTCATAAGTCTCTATTAGAGTAAATTTCTCATGTTTTTCAATATAAATATTCCGCCTATGTTGAATATAAGATTTAAAGATCTACAAACAAACTTTTCATCATATAATTGTAGTAAGGGCGTGTTCTTCACAGCTTATTTTCAGTTCAGTTCAGCTCCAATCAGTTCAGTTCAGTTCAGTTCAGATCAGTTCAGCTCAGTTCAGTTCAGCTCCATTCTTTTATAACCATTTTGTTAAATATTATTATTATGTTGGTATAATTTATTTTACTAATTACTCTTATTATTATTATTATTATTATTATTATTATTATTATTATATTATTATTATTATTATTATTATTCTTATTATTATTATTATTATCATTATTATTATGATTATTATGATTATTATTATTATTATTATTTAAATATATATCATTACTATTAAGTATTATTATTATTATTATTATTATTATTATTATTATTATTATTATTATTATTGTTGTTGTTGTTGTTGTTGTTGTTGTTGTTGTTATTGTTTCTATATATTATTTTGTTTATTATCGCTTTACTCATTATTATTACTATTATTATTAGGAAGAACATGGTTTAGGTCAAAGCACAAATAAACCCACTTTTTTTAGCCCATAAACCAATCAAATCGCGTCAAGACGGTTTATGATGTAATTTTTGGCGGTCCAACCCAATCATTATTTTTATTACTAAATATTTTTATATTATTAAATCTAATTATTAAAATAGTAATATTAATTTACTTCTTAGATATAATTGTTATTATATATCATCATCAAGTATTAGTATATTAATACAAATAATATAAAATAATTATTATTAATTATCATTATTATCATTAATTATTATTATTATTATTAATTTATGATTATTAATATTATTTATTTATAACTATCATTTAAAAATATCCAAAATACTATTAATATTATTATTCTTACTTATCATTATAATTATTATTTAATATTCATATTATTATTGTTTAAGATATTATTTATATATTTATTACATTCAGTTTCTTTCAATTTAATTCAATTCAATTCAATTCAATTCAATTCAATTCAGTTCAGTTTAGTTCAGTTCAGTTCAGTTCAGTTCAATTCAGCTTTGATAAGTTCAGTTCAGTTCAGATCAGTTCAGCTCCAATAAGTTCAGTTCAGTTCTTTTATGCCGAAGAGAACAGACCCTAAATATAAGTATACTTAGGGCCTGTTCTCTTCGGCATAAAACAGCTGAACTGAATTGAGAACTTATTGGAGCTGAACTGAATTGAATTAAATTAAATCAAATTGAATTAAATTGAATGTAATAAATATATAAATAATGATTTAAACAACAATAATATGAATATCAAATAATAATTATAAAGATATGTAATAATAATGAATAATAATAATAATAGTATTTTGGATATTTTTAAATGATAGTTATAAATAAATAATATTAATAATCATAAATTAATAATAATAATTAATGATAATAATGATAATTAATAATTGTTATTTTATATTATTTGTATTAATATATTAATACTTGATGATGATATATAATAACAATAATATCTAAGAAGCAAATTAATATTACTATTTTAATAATTAGATTTAATAATATAAAAAAATTTAGTAATAAAAATAATGATTGGATTGGACCGCGAAAATTACATCATAAACCGTCTTGACGCGATTTGATTGGTTTATGGGCTAAAAAAAGTGGGTTTATTTGTGCTTTGACCTAAACCATGTTCCTCGTAATAATAATAGTAATAATAATGAGTAAAGCTATGATAAACAAAATAATATATAGAAACAACAACAACAACAATAATAATAATAATAATAATTATTATTATTATTATACTTAATAGTAATGATATATATCTAAATAATAATAATAATAATAATAATAATGATAATAATGATAATAATAATAATAATAATAATAATAATAATAATAATAATAATAATAATAATAATAATAATAATAATAATAACAAGAGTAATTAGTAAAATAAATTATACCAACATAATAATAATATTTAACAAAATGGTTATAAAAGAATGGAGCTGAACTGAACTGATTGGAGCTAAATTGAACTGAACTGAACTGATTGGAGTTGAACTGAACTGAACAGAACTGATTGGAGTTGAACTGAACTGATTGGAGCTGAACTGAACTGAACTGAAAATAAGCTGGGGAGAACAGGCTATACCCACAAAAATAATGCATATTTACATTTCACCTTTTTGTTCTATCATAATACTAATTCTTTAAAATAAATTTAATGGCTACTGTACTGACACCAAATTCACATTCTTGCACCCAAAAGAATTACAAAATAAATTTGTACTCTGCATTTTTTCGTAATAGTCAGAGCAAAGGTTATCTCTATATAGAGGCGGGTACCTTGTGTTCTTGGCCGAATTAGTTGCCGTTCCCAAATATATATAAATGAATTTGTCATTTTCACATGCCAATATATAGTTTACATTCATTTTGTATGATTGTCTTTTTCTTTTCATCCCTTGAAATTGGTTATAAAGTAGAGAGTTATTGTGGTGACAAATTTTGCTTATGAAGCTTGAAAAGGGGATATCAATTAAGCTAATTACAAAGTTTTGTAATATTTGTTGCACATAAATTTATTAAAGTTAGGATTACTAATTTACATCGATATAGGACCATGCATTATATTCAGTTATTGTACATAACTCTTAATTTGCCACACATTTTTCTCAAGAACCCAAAATATGTTAGAGTAACTATAAGATCTGCATGTCTTCTTATTAATTATTTTATCCTTTTGTATTGTCCCCGTTTTTACAAACTTTTTTTAATTTATCATTCAAATGCATTTATTATATTGTAGCTAAATTGCTAAAATTTTAAAGCATTCAAATGGGATGGTAAGGATAAGAAACATATAAAATTAATATATTTTAGATTTTAAATATGTGCAAAAGCTCGAACACATTTTCTTTTATAATTTTAAAATTTTAGGATGTTTCTCCTAAACTCATGTCATGAATGTTAGCTTGTGATTTACAGTTTTAAAAACAAATACTTTTGCACTGACTTACGAATCATGTGTTATGTGGCTGATGTAATTGAGGTCATGGTGGATCATGTGAGCTACAATCTTATTTTTCAAAATAAGTTGATTGAAAAAAATCTCTTGCTCTGCCTATTACTTTCCTTATAGGCTTCACTATTCAAATCACCACTGACACTCAGCCATACACCCACTTCCACTCCCACTTCCAACCGTCCCACTTACCCCCCTTTCTCCCTCTTATTACCGTCATCCACACCAGTGGCGGATCTAGCGTGGGTTCAGTAGGTTCAACTAAACCCACGCGGATCCGAGGGAAAATCTGGGAGAAATTGGAAACTAAATAAGAGTTATATACAAAAAAAAAAACACGCATAGGTTCGATAGACATACCAATTTGGCCTAGTGGCAAATCGTGCGTGCAAGCCTGCAAAGGTGAGCGCTTGTGTGCGGGGTCACAGATTCGATTCCACTCCTCAGAGAAAGTTTTAATATTTTATTTGTCATTCTTTTACTTTTTCTTCCCTCCCTTTATCTTATGTGTTTAATACTTGGTTGACCACTAGTCAAAAATTCACTTTATTAAGAAATAAAACTTGGTCTGAGGAATAATGTTACACTATACGTGCAAGTTGAGTACATAATAGTGTACTAAGTAAAATTAGTCAAACATTCACTATATGTTTTACTACTTGTATATTTATATGATATGCAATAAGAAGTATGTTAAAATGTGAAGGGTTAATATTTGTATATTTTTACAAATTTTACATGTGCATTTTATAAACTAAAAGTGCAAATATTAAATTTTTACACGGAAGAATTTTTGTACGTCGGTTCTAAACAAAATTCTTGGAAGAGGTTAATATCATCCGAAATGCAAATATCATATCATTGTTGTCTTGTTGTTTTGTGCAGGGACTAAGAAGAAGTAGGAGGCTGGCAAAGGGAGAGGTAGAGCTTTGCGTTGGAAGTGGAGCACGGGTTGCTGCACTTGGCGTAGGAAGCTATAGTCTGTATTTGTCATCTGTATTTATGTAAGAACTCAATAATTTTTATTTTGTTCCTTCAATAACTAGGAACATAATTTTTGTTTCTGTTTTGGATTCTGGAGGGTTTTGTTTAGAAATTAAGAGCAAGTGCTATTCCATTTCCTATAATAATATGTTCTATGTTAGTGCTAAATTGATAAATGGCTTATATGTGCTTGATAGGTCAAGTACAAGTCTAGAACATAGATAGCAAGAAACAAAAATTAAATGAATCAACCCTAACCTACATTTGGCATTGTCAAATGAGTCATATAAACCAAAAGCGCATCAAAAAGTTATAACAAGATGATATCCTTCCATCATTTGATTTCGAATCATTTGATGTATGTGAATCATGCTTGATGGGGAAGATGACGAAGTCGCCTTTTACTAGAAAGGGTGAAAAGGACATCGATCTCTTGGGCCTCGTATATAGAGATGTTTGCGGTCCAATGAGCACAAAGGCAACGGGAGGGTTTAACTACTTCATTACCTTCACTAACAATTTGAGTAGATATTGATACGTCTACTTAATGAAACATACGTCAGAATCTTTTGATAGATTCAAAGAGTTCCAAAATGAAGTACAAAATCAACTTGTAAGACAAAAAAAAAAGCACTGCGATTCGCTCGTGGTGTGGCGAGTATTTGAGCCAAGAATTAGATGATCATTTGATGGATTGTGGAATTCTTTCACACTTAACTCCACCAGGAACACCCGCAATTAAATGGTGTGTCTTAAGGGAGGAATCAGACCTTATTGGATATGGTTCGATCAATATAATGATGAGTCTTGTTGATCTTCCGATTTCTTTTTGGGGATATGCTCTCGAAACAGCTACACACACACACTAAATAGGAGCCCGTCAAAGGCTGTTGAAAAGATCCATATGAGCCGTTGAATGAAAAATTCCAAACTTGTCTTCTCTTAAGATATGGAGACGTGAGGGCTATGTAAAGCTGTTACTATTAAACAAACTTGTACCCAAGTCAGATAAATGTCTCTTTATGGGATACCTAAAAGAGACAAGGGGTAATTACTTCTATAATTGTCAAGTGAACAAAGTGTTTGTTGCCATGGTGTCTTCTTGAAAAGGAATTTGTTTCTAGAAAGACAAGTTGGAGTAAAATGATTCTCAAAGAAATTTGATATGAGCAACAACTAGACGTGGTTCACACTATGTCAGAGACGGCCCGACAAGACGAAAGTCAAGTTCAGCAGATGACGTATTCAATGCGTGAACCTCCTACATATGCTAGATTTTCTACTTCTTCACTTGATCATTGATTGATCATAGTGACATTTTGCTAGATTTTTGATCTATTTTGATCGAATTTCTAGTACATATGCTTTCACCATGTTTTCTCGTGTTTTCATTGCAGGTATGACCCTTTTCGGGGCCGAGTATTGCGAGATATGGCTTAAGGGACGAGCTAGAGAAACCGAGGGAGCTTGAGGTGCGCTTGGAGACGCCCGCACACAATGGTGCGCCCGCACCTTCAGCAGATTCAGAGACAAAACACATACCACATAGGTGCGCCCGCACCATCACAAACGTGCGCCCACACCATTTGGCGAAGAAATTCCAATTTTGAGGCAGAAGGGTGAGGTGCGTCCACACCTGATTTTGGTGCGCCCGCACCCTTCGTTTCCAGAAAGACAGAAAACGAGCCTTCATTAAAAACAATAGTTTTTGTTTTAGTTTGACTCATGCTTTATTATTCTGGTTTGGAGAGAGTAGTATTAGGGTTTATACTAGAGAGAAAAACACTTGAGTTTTATTGAGATTTGAGATTAATTAATCATAGTTTGTAATCCTGATAACATTCAAGGTACTTTTCATTCAATTTAATTTGAAGTTTCAGTTTTTATTTCATTCTTTTCGTGGTTGTTCTTATTCTTCCTTGTTATTAGTTCTTCATTCTTATAGTCTTATAATTGTTATTTCTATTAGTTTGATTATCTCTTAATCATGTTTAGCCTTAGATTAGTCATAGATTTTATGTTTAATTGCTTAGTATCCATGATTCATGAGTAGTTTCGTATCTAGGGTTAGGGTGAAAGTATGAATTAGGGTTTTAAATGTTATGTTGATGTGATTGTGATGTTTCAATGAAGTTTATGCATCACTAGGGGAAAAAAAAGGAAGGGCTGCGCTTTTTCAGCAAGCGTATCCCTTCACTTAGTAGGGCTGCGCTTTTGGAAAAAGCGCAGCGCTACTAAGTGAAGGGCTGCACTTTTCTTCAAAGGCGCAACCCTTCTGTTATGTAGGGCTGCGTTTTTAAAACAAGCGCAACCCTTCTCCAAAAAATTTGAAATAATAAATATTAAGCGGGCTTCAAATATTAAGGGGGCTTCAAATATTAAGCGGGCTTCAAATATTATATATCCCTCCTTATCTCTCCTCTCTCACGTCCCTCCTCCCTTTTCCTCCTTCTCTCTCCTCTCTCACGTCCCTCCTCCCTTTCCTCCTTCTCTCTCATCATCTCTTCTCTCTCAAAAACTCCCAGAAACGCGACAAAAAGCCTGAAATGATTTGCACTAATCATGCCAACGAAGTCCGATTGCCTATTGTGATACCTTTTCGGAAGCCGAACGGGCCAACGAGTCAAACATAGCGCTATGCCGTGACGTATAGGCTTTTTAAGCCATCCGAGTTTGTTTAAGGCTCGAAATAGGCATTTTACGTATTTTCGAATTTTATTATTTCCTTAATTATGTATTAGGGTTTTGTTTTACGTATTTAAACATTATTAGGTTAATGTTTGGAGGCAGTTTTTTATTAATGTTCTTGTATTTTCAGATCTATAATTTCTTAATCTTTGTTTTGATTAAGTTCTTGTATTTTCATATCAATAATTTCTTCTCTTCTGTATATTAGTTTTTGTTCCTTTTTTTTTCATTTTCGTTTCGTTCTTTTTTTTTTTGTTTTGGGTTTAGTTGCATTGTAGAATTCTCCATGTGATAACATTTTTTGATTTCCTGTTTTAGTTTTAGTTTTCCTGACCATATTTTCTATTCCCCTTTTGGATTTGGATGGTTTACTTTAAAGTTTAATGCAAATGTTAAAATTCAGAAAATGTGAGATTAATATATGAGTAAAAAAATGTCAAATTTAATTTTTTTTTTGCTAAAAAGCGCAACCCTTCGTTGTGAAGGGTTGCGCTTGAAAAACAGAGCCCTACTTAAAAAGTGAAGGGCTGCTATTGAAAGGGTTGCTGTCAAAAAGCGCAGCCCTAATCAATTGACTAAAGACCATTCGAGAAAGGATTTAGTTGATTGATTAAGTGATTATTCTTGAGGACCATTCGAGAGAGGACTCGCGTATTTTTGAGGAAAACTAAACCTTGCATAATTATCTCTGTTACTTCACAATCTCATTAACATTCATTGTCCATCCTTATTCATACTAGTAACCTTAACTCCAGTGTCTTCAAATCTGATATTTTAACTCGTGTTATTTTCTTGTTCTTGTTATTAGCTAGTCATACTTGTTACCAAACCTTTTTAAACCCCCAAATACCCTTCAATTAGGTAGTTTAGACTTGATAGACTTTAATTAATCCCATTTTCCATGTGGATCGACCCTTGACTTGCCCTTACTATTTTCTTAGTAATTCCTTGTTAGGTTTTATAAGTATTGTTTGAAAAGTGATTTTTGGTGCCTTAACGACACACTAAATGAAACTTCTAAACTCTAATAAACTATATTAAGTGAATGATCCTATACTTTTAAAGAACTAGATTTGTTTTTAGAATCCTAAAGAAAATTCGACAGAGCTCCGTTTATAATACGGAACGCCTAAAACTTAATCTAGGACTCGCATCTGATTCATAAACCTGTATCCTCAAAACCCAACAACCAAAACCAGTCTAGACTTTACAAACTCAAACCTTTTTAATTTAATTACAATTTAACTATTAACTATAATATTACAAAGTTGATCGTCCTCGCCGCGACACAAATAGTATAAAGCATGCATACAACAAACTTCCAACATCGAATCTTCTTCATTATACATTACCTTCATGTACATGCATATACCGGGCATGTAGTATCAGCGAAACTGGCTGAGCAATATTTCATACCATAAAGCGAAATATATATGCAGGTAGGATACATTAAACATATCCTACAAATCATTTTCTTTTGCAACAACAATGCTAAATAAAAACATTATGAACATTTTTCTTCATTTCTTTTCCGAACCAAGTATTCTTCTATTTTCTTTGCTAAAAAAATTTCTTCCAGACTCTTAGAATCATAAATCTATGAAATGGAATGGAATTTATTTTCCATTGTGCTAGCTAGGCCCTCCGGATAACTATAGACAAAGACCCCTAGTGTGCACACCCTACATACGGCCAAACCGCAGCAGAAGATCTAAGTCCGAGGTACTGATCAACGTACCACCCAACTATTCTGTATCTGTAAAGTCGAGACGGACCCGACGAAGTTCCAATTCCATGAGATACCACTTAGGTAATCCCGTCAACTTTCAAAACATAAAACTATTCTAAATATCTTTCCATAATCTTTCCTTTAATTGCGCTTCGAAAACCAAACTTTCTATATTTGGAGGAACATCCTCCCATTCAATCCATTCTCAACAAAATCGAGATTCTTTAAAAACACTTATTGTAAACTATAAAAGTTTCTTTGAAAACTAAACTTTCGATCTTTGGAGGAATATCCTCCCTTTAAAACCAGAATTTCAATTTTCAATACTTTTCTTGTAAACTATAGAATATTTGAGTAAGAAATCTTACCTCTTACTAATCACATCAAAACAACCACCTACAAAATGACTATTTAGTGAACTCGAAAGCTACATAATAACATATATGTATTCAATAAATAATAATAGACTTGGCTAACTAGTAATGAACTTTAACTAACTCTAGTTTTATTAAATATGAGCCTCTTACTTCAAATGACATAACTCACTAATACTAACAATACTAAAAATCTCTCTTAGTTTATACAAAACCAACACATAAGTTTCCTAACAATATTAAAAGAGGGAGTTACCCCATCCAAACAAATTTCTCTGCTTGGAATTTGGTTTGCCACAAACAAACCAACAGCTTAGGAGTGATATGGACACTCTTTCAAGCTCTCTCTTTGACATTTGTTCCTCTTGAAATTAGGAGTGATATGGACACTCTTTCAAGCTCTCTCTTTGACATTTGTTCCTCTTAGAATCCATTTGTTATTCTCGGTTGTTATTTATATTCCCACTTGCCAAATAGATACAAGTTTATATACTATCCTCTTTTTTAGTTATACCCGAGATGTCAATAATGAAAAAATTAAAGTTAATATACATGGTATAGTTTTAAAAGAGGAAAAACTTTTTTTTTTCTTAAAAACGAAGGAAATATTGCTTAAATATTGCTTTTTTTGAACTCTTATTGTTGACCCTTGAGTTTTGAAGATGACCTAACCACAAAAGGCATAGTATATTTTATTTATGTTGTTGCAAGGTAATTCATGCTCGAGCTAAGAGAATACTTGATTGAAGATTAAAGCGGAGAATTAATCAAGATCGAAGTAAAGATGTTCGAGAGATGAAGAATCAAGCATGGAATGAAGATTAGAATACATTAGGGTATTTATTAATCTTCTTGTTAAGGTTGAGTAAAATCTTAATTAAGTTCGTGGTGAATTCTCAAAGGAACTTGGTTCTGTTCCCATGAAAGGAACAGACCTGGCACTATAGGAACAAGGCTAAGGAACAAGACTTAAAGATTAGGGAACAAGACTTAAAACTAATTTAGGAACTCTAAGTGACTCTAATATTGTGCGCCTAAGTGAATTGTGCCCAATATAGTTGTTAGAGTTTTTAGGGATATTTTGACTAAGATCCATTATTTTAGGAAGTTAGTTTAAGTTTGTTAGGAAAAGATTTTAAAAAGATTTTCTGATTTTAAATTAACTGATTTTCAAATATTTCTTTTTAAAATATATATTTTATCTTTTATATTTTATTTAAAAGATTTAGTTTTCGAAAATTTATATATTTCCGTTTTTAAAATGTTTCGGATTTTTAAATTATAAAAACTGTTTTCCGGTTTTATAAAAGATTTTGAAAAAGATATTTTTCCTAAAAACTAGCTAAAGTATTTTATTTATTTTCCTAAAATTAGATTACACGCCTAAAGCTACTGCTACACGTTTATGTAGTTAGTGGATTTAGTGGCTTAAGTTAATTATCCTCCAAGTATTTATTTAATTAAATAAGTTTAATTAATCTCCAAGTTTGTAAAAACCACGTAATGTGTTACTGCTTATATGAAGTGAAGTAGTGGATTAGTGGATGCTTTACATGACATGCAATAATTAATTTATTTTAATTAATTAATTAAACATCATGGAGATCATGTGATAATGGTCTAATTAGTGGAGAACATGTCTTGTCTTAATTGTCTATAAATAGGCGCCTAATTCCTTTGAGCAAAATTGTGTCTGACTTTTATAGTCTCACCAACGTGTGTCCGACTTAGTTAATTTGTCTTAAGTTATCTAAAGTGTAGTGCCTTTTCCTTAAGAGAATTCATACTTACATTAATCGAGTTTATTAATCTTTCATTATTTTATATAAAGTGTATTTTTGAGAAAAAGGGTTTGAGTGAAATCTTGTAAGTGTGAGAAAGCTTTGAGTGAAGCAAGAGAAAGAAAGAGAAAGAGAAAGAAGAGAAAGAGAAAGACTTCGAGTGAAGTTTGAGAGAAAACGTCAGTTGTTGGGAACTGTCGTTGGGAACTTGAGTTGAGTGACTTAAGTTGAGAATCGAGAGAAAAGTAATAGGTTGTAATCAGAGTTGTTTTGGCCTATTATAGTGGAAAGTTGTTTAAATCCCTTGTGGTCGAGTTTGTTTCTTCCTACTAGGCCTAGGAAGTTTTTCCTCATAAAATCTCTCGTGTTCCCATTGTTTGTTCCCAAGTTTACTTTTAATTCCGCAAAAAGTATAGCTTATTCTCTCACTATAATTCACCCCCCTCTTATAGTGCTCATATTATACAACACTTATCAATGTGGTAAAGGTCGTAATGCCGAGAGAATCATTATGGCAACGCATACAAGTAGAGGTCATAATTGTCTATACATATTGTAAAAATCTATTTTTTATGGAATGAAAAAAAGACATATGATAGCATAGTAACCATATAATACGACCCTAGTAGATTAAAAAAATCTGAATCGTGTTTCTAAAAATTCGAATAATTAAAGTGGATATCGTATTAGAAATTTGGATATCTAATTTTTCGGATTTTTTCATAGCACTAAGTCATGTACCTCCTTTGTATTTTTTTTATCTTACTCATTTGGAATATTGACACTATTCACAACTAGAGAGAATTTTCTAAATTATTCTATACTAGAGTGATCGACATAGGCTCAGCCAGCTCGAAAAATTAGCGGGTTTTGGGCAAAAAAGACGGACAAGGGGCAGCCTAAATCCGGAAATTTAGGCTTATATTTGGCCCGACTTGGAAATGGCCCGATTAACAAGCTTAGCCCGATCTAAAATATATTCCTAAATTTTGGGATATTTATACTTGAATAATTTAAGGTGGAATTATTTAAAAAGATGAACAAAAATTGGGACAATTTATTTCAAAAACGCATACTTTTAAAGACCCGTGCATTAGGCACGGGCATCCTACACTAGTCATAATATATATTTAGGTACTCCAAAATCCATTAGGGAACATTGACATGAAAAATTCAAACTTAAAACACTTGAAACTAATATACAATTTATTAATTTCGGCAAAAACTTAAAATGGGCATAACTTCCTCATTCGAAATCCAAATCAAGCGTTTTTTGAGCCTATCTTGAGTAAAATTTCGATACAAACAATTTTTGCGAATAGTATTTTGGCTAAAAACGCCCGAAAACACAAACATAAAAATATTACAACGGCTAGTTTTCTCTCTCGAAAATGGCGATTTTGCTTGGTTAGGGATTCTACCAACTAAATCACTATGGCAAGGAAGAAGAAGACTTCATTGGTGCCTGTGGACACTGATGTGGTAAAAGACATAGCGCAATCCTCTAATGGGGGAAGCAATACTCCGGGAAACATTTCAGCCGTTAAACATACACAAGTAGAGAAGGGGTCAAAGTCTACAGAAGAAATAGCTGTAGATGAGGAACCATTGCTAGAAGATGAAAATGAAGCTCCAGGGAATCCATGGAATACACTTTTCAAAAGCAACAGACTTACTTCAAAAGGTAACGCTTTGAAATTTGTAGCTCCGAAGGTTAAAAATGGTGTTCAGGTTGCTTGCTTGGATAAGAATGAAACGGACAAACTATATGAAGTATGGGCTACTTCTTTAGTGGTTTATATTGTTGGAAATACTCCGAGTATTGGGGCCTTAACTAGGTTTATTGAACATGAATGGAATACAGTTGCTAAACCTAAAATCTTCTTACATGATGAGGGTTTCTTTGTGGTGAAATTTGTTTCGGTGGATGATAGGAATGAAATATTGTATGCTGGGCCACATAGCTTCAATACTAGACCTATGATTATTAAACCATGGACAACAAACTTTAATTTTCAGGATGAGGTTCTTAAAATCATACCAATCTGGGTTAAACTACCTAATTTACCATTGAATTGTTGGAGTCCTGACTCTTTAAGTAGGATTGGTAGTCTACTTGGAGTTCCATTATATGCAGATGAGTGTACATCACAACAACTGAGAATATCATTTGCTCGTATTCTGGTGGAGATAGATGTCACCAAGGATAGACAACATACTATCCAGGTGGAAGATTCACAGGGCATTATTATCCAGCAAGAGGTGAGATATGACTGGTGGCCACCATATTGCAAAAAATGCCAAAGAGTGGGACATGACTGTGGTAATAGAAGGATTCAGCAACAGGTGACCAAGCCTAAGGTGGTTCAAAGGTGGGTGCCAAAGCAGATTCAACCTGAGAACAAGACCACTGATGAAGCTGAGATAATAGTGCATGCTAAACCAACTGAATCAAAGTCACAAACTGGCACTGCTGTCAATACACCAGTTCAGCCTATTGTGCACCAATGGAAGATGGTGATAAGAAAGAATAGAGGGAAACGTGTTATTGTACCATGTGATGATGAAAATCTAGATCTATGTTTTGATGACAATGAAGCAGATCAAGGAGAAGAAGAGGAGCAGGAGAGTGGGGCTAACAATGAAGCGGGTGAAAACCCTTATCTTTCATGATGTATGCTTGCTCTTGGAATGTGAGAGGTCTCAATGACCCTCTGAAAATAAAGGAGGTAAAATCTTTTTTAGTTGGTCACAAGTTGAATATTGTTGCTTTAAATGAAACTAGAGTGAAGTTAGCTAATAAAGATAGGATTCGAAAGAAGTTTGGAGGTAGTTGGCAATGGGGGGATAATTATAGTCATAGTTCTAAGGGTAGAATATGGCTTGCATGGAAACATGCCCTGATTCAGGTGGAGATTCTATTTACCACTGAACAAGTTATTCATGCCTTAATCACTGATAAGAATAGTCAGTATAAAATGTTGTTCACTGCTGTGTATGGTTTACATAATATTGAAGATAGGAACCACTATGGACTACTCTTAAGAACATTACACATAATATGGAGTGGATTATAATGGGGGATTTTAACTCGATGCTTGAATGTGATGATAGACTTAATGGTAATCCAATGACTAATGCTGAAACTGAAGATTTCAGAAATATGCTGGATACTACTGATTTGATGGTGGTGAAAGGTATAGGGGGTACCTATACTTGGTCTAATAAGAGAGAAGGGGTGGATAGAATTTTCAGTCGGATTGATAGATGCCTCTGTAATGCAACTTGGTTTGCCCAGCACACTCATACAGTAGTGGAGATTAAGAACCAATCAGTGTCTGATCATCATCCCCTACTGATTCATTTGAACCAGCAACATCATCAGGGTGGTAGACCATTCAGGTTCTTTAACCATCTTATTGATCATCCTCACTTTCATGCAATAGTTTTAGAGGACTGGAGACAAAAGGGAGCTGCTAGCAGTCTAGATGATATATGGCTGAAGTTGAAAGATGTTAGCAAAGCTCTCAAAAAGTTACAAATAACTCACTATGCTAATGTGAGTGAGAAGATTGGAGAGTGTAGAGATCAACTGGACAGAATCCAAACACAAATCAGTAGTGATCATTTCAATGCAGAGTTGCATAGACAGGAGCAACATTGTATTGTTTCTCTTAAAAAATGGCTTCATGTTGAAGAGAGCATATACAAGCAGAAGTCTCGGATTCAGTGGCTCCAAGAAGGTGACTCTAATAGCAAAGTTTTCTTTGCTGCTATGAAGGAAAGACAAGCAAGGAATTCCATTGATGTCTTATACACAAGCACGGGGAGAAGCTTGATAAAGTTGCTGATATTCAAAAGGAATTGAATCAATTCTATAGCAACTTAATGGGGACTTGTGCTGAAGCAATTCCTGGTATTGATTTGAATATAGTCAGACAAGGAACCTCTCTGAACAACAGTGACAAAAACTATCTTAGTGCTCCTGTGACCTTGATTGAAATTGATAAGGCTATATTCAGTATTGATGCAGACAAAGCACCTGGTATGGATGGCTTTAATGCTAAGTTCTTCACTGAAACTTGGCACATAATTAAGCCAGATATATATGCTGCAGTCCTCAACTTCTTTGATACTGGTAATATAAGCCCCCAGGTGAATACAACTTCTATCACTCTGATTCCTAAGATTTCTACTCCAACATATGCAAGTGATTATAGACCAATAGCATGTTGCACTGTGGTTTATAAGATTATTGCTAAAATAATCACTCATAGATTGCAAAGTGTTATTGGGGAAGTGGTTGATACAGCACAAGCAGGTTTTATACCGAAAAGAAACATTACAGACAACATTCTTCTTGCTACTGATCTTATAAAGGGCTACAACAGAAAATGGATTTCACCTAGATGCACTATCAAGGTGGATCTAAAAAAAGCCTATGATTCCATTGAATGGACATTCTTGAAAAGCATGATGCTTGAGCTAGGCTTTCCTCAACCATTTGTTTCTTGGGTTATGGCTTGTGTGACTAGTGTGTCATACTCTATTATGCTCAATGGTAAACCTGGTAAACCTTTCTATGCAAAGAAAGGGCTCAGACAAGGGGATCCCATGTCCCCTTTTCTTTTTGCAATAGGAATGGAATATCTTTCTAGGTGTTTAAAACATCTAAAAGATAATAAAAAATTCCATTATCATCCTAAATGTGGCAGATTTCACATCACTCACATGATGTTTGCAGATGACTTGTTGATGTTTTGTAGAGGTGATCTTACCTCTATTCATGAGATGTTTCTGGCTTTTAGAATGTTCTCTCAAGCTTCTGGATTGGAAGCTAACTTACACAAAAGCAATATATACATGGATGGAGTATCTGAAGAGGTAGTTGCTATGGTGCAGTCAACAACCAAGATACCTATAGGAGAATTGCCATTCAGATATCTTGGGGTTCCATTGTCTGCTAAGAAGCTGTCATATAACACTTGCAAGCCTCTTGTAGAGAAAATCATGGCTAGGACTCAAAGCTGGGCAGCAAAGCTTCTTTCATATGCTGGAAGAGCTCAGTTAGTGAAATCTGTCCTCTTAAGTATGCAGATCTTTTGGTGTCAAATATTCATGTTGCCAAAAAATATTTTGAAGGAGATTCAGGGGTTGTGTAGAAGTTATTTGTGGGCTGGAACTCAGAATTCAAGGAAAGCTTTGGTGTCCTGGGAGCAAGCTTGCTATCCTAAAACATGTGGTGGGCTCAATTTCACTCATCTTGGGCTGTGGAACAAAGCTGCTATAGCCAAACACTTTTGGGCTGTAGCTCTGAAACAAGATAAATTATGGATTCAGTGGATTCATTCATATTATATTAAACAAGCTAATATATGGACTATGACAATCCCATCTGGAATGTCATGGGTTCTCAAGAAGATTATGAAGTGCAGAGAGCTATTTGATAATGGCAACATGATACATGAGTATGAAACAGATGGGAGATTCTCAATTAACAAATGTTATCAAGCAATCAGAGAGCCAACTCTTCAAGTTAGCTGGAAAAGGTTGGTCTGCAACAATAGAGTTACCCCTAAAAGTCTTTTTATCACATGGCTGGCTGTGCTTAACAGATTGAGTACAAAAAGCAGATTAGCTCAATGGAATTTAATTTCAGATACTACATGTGAGTTATGTAACAATGGAGAGGAGGATATCCATCACCTCTTTTTCCAGTGTGAGTATTCAGTTGATGTATGGAGGAAATGTTTGAGCATACTAAAGATCACTAGAACTCCTGTAAGCTTTATGGAGGAGGTTATGATTGCAGCAGAACAGTGCAGACGAAGACACAAGAAGAACAAGTTGTATGGAATGATTTTCACTGAAACTATCTATAACATTTGGATGCAGCGCAACCAGAAAATTTTTGAAGGGCAGCATAAAACTACTGACCAGATTGTTAATGTAATTGTGTTTAATGTTGCTGCTAGAGTAGATGATAATATGAGGAAGTTATTGATTAGATAGAGGCAGATTAGTTGCTTTGGTGTTAGTTTAGGGTTTATTTGAAGTTTCTTGCTTTTCAACCCTTCCTAGAAGGTGGGGAAAGTTTGTTTACTTCTTGCTCTAAACTAGGTGTTTTGGTGTTTGTAATTCTTTTTTTTTGGTTATCAATAACAATTTTGAATTTCCAAAAAAAAAAAAAATGCCCGAAAACTGTTGAAACACGCAATTTACAAAACTGACCTGTTTTGCTTACGAATTACAACACTTTATTGTTCTACATAGCATTAAAATACAAACCTTGCATTCAATAAAACCTCAAGCCATCCCAAATCACACTAACAAGTTTAATCATCATTTTACCAATCCAAAGTAACTATTCTACTCAATCAATTCATACTCACAACCTTCAAATCAAAAACCCCAATTCAATTTCAATCACAACCCCTAACTTCTTTGACTTGGAAAAAATTGAAATTAAATTAAAAACTTAACTTACCCACTACTATGGAAGATTAAGGATGAAGTAAACTGGAAATTTGATCATAAAATGCGCACTAAATTCCCCAAAACGAACAAAAACGTGCTCTTACTCCCTCCTCTTCGTGTGCCTTCTTTCTCTCTTCCTTCTTGTGCATACGTGCATTTACTTCGACGCCATCGACGTCGTGAATGGCTCGCCAGAGCCTGCCATCCTCCACTTTCTCTTCTCTCTCCTTCGAACTCCCTCTTCCCTCTTTCCTCCTTTCATTTCTCTTTCTCTGTTTTCCCTTTTCTGAAGAAACCAATATCAAGTTTCTTTTTTTCCCTTTTGTTTTCTTTCTTTTTGTTTTCTCTTTTTTTTTCCCACTTAAATGACTCACCCCTACCTCCTTTCCTTCCTTCCACATATTTCTTCCCATCTATTTTTCTTTTTTCCTTTTTTTTTTCTCTAGTTTAATATAATTAAACCTTCCCCATTGAACTATTTGGTCGTCCAATCACCTTTCAACCCCTCTCCTTTTACATATATCTAAGTACATCTATTTACCTTTTGAAATAAGATAAAAATACTAACACAACTTCATATAAAATAATAATAACTCGTACTCGTTAAAAAAAAAAAACTCAATTTCTCAAATTAATTCCATTACAACAAAAGTTCAATAATTAAATATAATTAGCTTTCCAATAAGTGTATAACCAAATTCAAATTATTTTTTTTATAAACTCGGAGAGTATTAATATACAATCACGCTAATGATCATACTTAGCTATTAATAAAATGCTCTTTAAAAATAAGGGGATTACAGAAATTGTGCTATTAGTTGAAGTTTATTTTAGTTTAGCTCGCTTAGTTGATTTTTCTTTTATTTTCTTTTTGGTTGTGGTTGTTATTTGCTAATCCTCTACTTAGCTTTGTCGTGTTACATGAAAGAACAGCTCACGGTTCACCTACTTTGCCTTTAGATCCTGAAATTGATCGTACATTGCGAAAGTTTCGGAAAAATTTGGAAAATTTATCTTTGGGTTCCGAGCCATCTTCACCAGTCTCAAGTACAACAAGTGAAGTTGAAGCATAAATGGGTGAAGAAAATCCACAACTCTTTAGGGATTTCGGAAATCCGGGTTCCTATGTTCTTCGAGGTTGTATTCGACTTCCCACCACCACTACAAATTTCAGCATTCATCCTCAGTATACTCGGATGGTAAAAGAAGAGCAATTTTGTGGGGGGTCGGATGAAGATCCTCTTGACCATCTCGACAGGTTTCTTGAGATTTGTGCTATGATAACAACAAATGACGTCTCCCTACTATATCAAGATGCTTTTTGTTCCGATCTTCTCTTACCGGAAAGGCAAAAGCGTGGCTCAAGAGCTTGCCTACTAATTCCCTCACTACATGGGAAGAAGTCACAATGGCTTTTTTGAAGAAATACTTCCCAGAGTGTAAGACAACAGACATAAGGAGGAAGATCTCCTCATTTGAGTAAGAGAACTATGAGACACTTGCGGAAGTTTGGGAGCGGTTCAAGGAGATGATCCGTTCATGCCCTCACCACGAGTTCAATAAAAACCTCCTCATATGGTTTTTCTATGATGGTCTTGGTCCTATATCACGTGCCAACCTTGATGCTGGAGCGGGAGGTCAACTTTCTAAGATCCCGCAAGAACAACTTGAGTCCACTATGAGCAAGTGATTAAGAATTATTCATGGGGTGGACGAAGAAGAGGTGCTCAACCAAGAAGAGAGAAGTTTGAATTAGACCCATGGATAAATTCAAGCCAAGATGGACCAACTGACAAGAAGCTTCCAAGATCAATCGCCTCATCTAGTCCTTCACAGGTAAATCTTTTTTCTTGTGATATTTGTGGTGGTACTAACCATGATACTTCTTATTGTGGAGGTACCCATTCGGAGCATGTGGCGGCAATAATTCAAGAGGAGATGGATATCAAGGGAACCAAGGGTATAGAACAATCAACAAGGAGGTTGGAGACAACCTCAAAAAACTACACCCAAGGATTCAACCAACCTCAACAAGGATGGAATCAACCTCAACAAGGGTACAACCAAGCTCACAACCAAGGGTTTGCGCAAGGGTATAACCAAATATAACCAAGGTGGTTCCTCCTCACAAGGGTCCAACACTTACCAAGCTCCACATCAAAGGACCAACCCAAAACCTCCCTAATCCTCCATTCCCCAAACAAAATCCCGAACCCATCATCCCCGATCCAACCTCTCTCCAAATTCTCCAATAACTCCAATCCATGAACCAAATTCTCCAAAATCATGAGCAAAGGTTTCAAGTGCTACAAGCCTATAAAAAAAATGCTTGAAACCTAAATCGCCCAAGTAGCCGAGAAAAATCCCTCAACTCCCACAAATTAACTTCCGGGCCAACCCATCCCTAACCCCAACCTCCATCAAGCCAAAGCCATCTATTTGAGGTTAGGAATAAGTTATGAGGGTCCTAAGATGCCTAATGGGGAATTCGAGAAGGAAGAAGAAGTTGAAGTTGTTGAGAAGGAGGATGAAGTTGAGAAAAGTGAGAAAGAAGAAGTTATGGAAAAAGATGAGCCACAAGTCCAAGTTGGTGATAAAACTCCATTGCCATCACCTCCACCAACCAAAACCTATGTGCCTCCTGTTCCCTATCCTCAAAGGTTGGTAGAGAGAAAATTGAGTGACAAGTTCACTAAATTCTTCAACGTGCTGAAGAGCCTGCAAATCAACATTCCCTTTCTTGAGGCTATGTCTCAAATGCCAGCTTATGCTAAGTTCTTAAGGAGATTCTCTCCAACAAACACAAACTTGAAGATGAGCTTATCACCCTACCCTACTAAGTGAGTGCTCTTGTGCAACGGACCATGCCAAAGAAGCAAAGGGACCCCTGGAGTTTCACCTTGCCGGTGAAGATAGGTGATTTAGAGCCTAAGGGTGCACTGACGACTTAGGAGCGAGTGTCAATTTGATGCTGCTATCTATTGCTAAGCACCTTAAATTTCCTCTTCATCCTACACGAAAAATGATTCAATTGGCGGACCACACTGTGAGAGTCCCCTATGGTGAGTTGGAGGATATACCAATTCAAGTTGGGCATGTGTTTGTGCCATCTGATTTCGTGGTAATGGATATGGAAGAAGATCCGGAGACTCCTTTTATTCTTGGTAGAGAAGCTCTAAAGACAATCGGTGCCGTGATAAACTGCAAAAATGATACAATCACGGTTGAGGTTGCCATTGAGCAGGTTTTATTTGAGTTCTCTAAGACTTTGAAGAGGCCCATGATGGGTTTTTGATATCCCGCAAGTGCACGGTGTCTGTTTAGTAGAAACTGGCAAATACGGGTCGATCCACAGGGAGAGGAGTTCTACAGATTTATGCTCAATTATCTAACTACTTCAAGAGAGGAAAATCATTGAAGAATTAATAACTAAACTACAATAAATTAGAACGCAGAAAGATGGAAATTTATCAAATAATTAAAAGCCTAGGGCAATCGATCAATCCACCATGCTTAGACCAATTTAATCAATATAATATAGTTCAACAATACTTAGATTGAGGTTCGAATAAATAGGGTATTTCGTTAATCCTTGGTCAAGCATTAACAACTCTTAAATTAACATATGCCAGTACGGTCGCTCAACATAATCAAATTTACCTATTGTAAGAAGCCTCTAATGAATACGATCTTTCGATTCTAATTCTTATTAGCTAAAATAACTCATGATATTGCGCAATTACATGAATTAAACAAGCATAACAAATCAACAGGAATTATTCTAATTTAATCCAATTATCGAAGAACATCAAACCACAATAAAAAAGGTATAAACATGGCTTCCCTCTCTAAGCCCTAGAAATATACTACTCACTCATAATAATAATAAACTCAATAAACATGATCAAAGTAAAAGAATTCATTAAATTAAAGAAAGTAAAGAGGAATACCGAATGATTGAAGAACAATGAAAAGAAAATCAACGATCTCTATAATCTTCAAATGTAAAAGTTCATACAAAACTAGAGAGAGAAAAATAAGTGTTTAGCCCTAAAAACGTAGAAAATAAGATAGTCTAATCGAAAATACTAAAAACCTATATATACTTTTTACAAAACCGGCTAAAAAAACCGATAAAACGCGTCCCGAGAAACCGCCTGGTCGGGCGATGGTGATTGACAACTAACGACAAAGCAGTAAATCCGCCTGAAACAATAGGTTGCCCCCTAACACTACCATCCTCAAATGTGGCAGGCAAACTAGTTGCAGTCCGTTTTAGCTGGGATACGTATAGGTAAGGCAGGCACAAAGCATAGTCGAACTCGGGAAACAAATAACTCCCCATCAGAAAAATCTCCTGTTTTTGACAGGAGTGAGGCTCAGCACGCCCAAAAAGTGTGCATCCCAGAAATCACTACAAGTAGCGAAGACTGGAGCGCATGGTCAGCAGACATATGTTGGGTGTTCACTTCATCTTCGCCCGTAAAGGCTGCCCACAATGTGTTTATGCGAATGTGGGGAGGGTGGCGATGTTCCCCAGTGATGGATAGGCCAAAAATAGCAGCTAATTGGCCTAATATGAGTTCTCGATACTCATTCATGAGGCGAAAACGAAGAACCTGATTTTTGTTCCCTACTTCTAGGGAACTCAGAAATTCAAGGGTGAGGTGCCTAAAAGTCCAAAAGACCATGCCAAACATAGTTCCTAAGCCCAGTTTCTCAAATAAATTCTTGGTATCAGCAAATATACCCAAAGTATGCAAAGATTGGGAATCAATAAAACAAGTGGGAATTATATTGCGGAATTTGAACTTTTGAAACTCTTCTTTTTGCTCTAAAGATTTGAAAATTACCTCAGGGAAGGTTGAATCTGGTGGAATTTGATTACTTGATTCCCCTCTTGAGCTTTGTCTCCTTTTGCTTGGTCTTGAAATGGTGAAGTTGGATGAGAAGGTGAATTGAAGTGAGAGGGAGAAAAGATGGAAATTTTCTGATTTTTTTTTGTGAGAAAGATGAAGAAAAAGAATAAGGGTAGAGAAAATTTGAAGGAGGAGATGAAATTGGTGAGGGAAGAAAGGTAGGAGAAGGAGTGGTTATGGAGGTAGTGAGGAGAGAGAAAGCAAGGGTTTTGGAGAGGATGAAGAATTGAGAGAGAGTGCAAAAAAAAAATGAAGAAGAGATCGAGATAATAGGCTTAAGAAAATCTGTCGGGGTAT
The DNA here is from genome assembly GCF_026745355.1 of Beta vulgaris subsp. vulgaris. NCBI lineage: Eukaryota > Viridiplantae > Streptophyta > Magnoliopsida > Caryophyllales > Amaranthaceae > Beta > Beta vulgaris. Next base: position 23,165,201 of record NC_079202.1, read on the forward strand.
CCGCCCGGTCGGGCCGGTCTGCTCGGTCGACCGGGTGAAAAAAATTTTTCGTTTCTTCGCAGCGCTGGGCATTCCCAAGTTAAGGCATTCTGCCCGGTCGACTGGGCGAAATCCGCCCGGTCGGACGAATTCTAGATTGCGCTCAGATTTTTCGCCCGGTTCACCGGGCACCAAAAGCAAAATATCGCTTGCGCGCCCGGTCGGGCGGCTTTGCCCGGTTGACCAGGCGAAAAATGCGTTACTTTTTTTTCGATTATTTTTCATTTTGCTGAGGAACGGCTACGCGCCCGGTCGGGCGAACTCGCCCGGTTGACCGGGCGGTTTTATTTTGCGCTATTTTTCCGTCAAAATTTCCCCAAGTCATAAGATTTGCCTCCTGCACACACTTGACTCGTTCAAATATCAGTCACTCTCCCTCACCACTCTAAAAAAATGAAAATAAAAAAGAAATAATCTAAATTAGCAAAGAAGAAAAGAAAAGATGGGTTGCCTCCCGCAAAGTGCTGGTTTATATGGTCCCGCACGACCGTAGTACCTTTGGTTTCAAAATCAAGGAGTGTCTAGGTACATAACCTTTACTTGGCCGATGAAAGCTCCCTCATGGTACAGTTTTAGACGCTGCCCATTCACTTTAAACTTCGTCCTAGCTGCATTGGCCACTTCAATAGCTCCATGTGCTTTCACGTTAGTGACAACAAAAGGTCCAGACCATTTTGACTTAAGCTTTCCAGGAAAGAGCCGTAGTCTAGAGTTGTATAATAGAACTTTGTCACCAACATGAAACTTCCACTTCACAATCATCTTGTCATGAAATCTCTTTGTTTTCTCCTTGTAAAGTTTGTGGTTTTCATATGCTTCTAGTCGAAGCTCGTCTAACTCATTCAATTGAAAAAGTAGTCTTGCCTCCCCTGCAGCCTCCAAATCCAGGTTAATTTCTTTAACTGCCCAAGCTGAGAGATACTCCATTTTAACTGGTAAATGACAAGCTTTGCCATAGACTAATCGATATGGGGTGGTTCCTAGAGGTGTCTTAAAAGCAGTTTGCAGAGCCCACAGAGTGTCATCCAATTTTTGTGACCAATCCTTTCTGGACTTGTTGACTACCATCTCCAAGATGCGCTTGATCTGACGATTGGAGACTTCAACTTGACCACTAGTCAGAGGATGATAAGCTAAACCAACTTTATGAGTGACTCCATATTTCTTTAATAAAGCTTTAAAGGTTCTTTGATGAAAGTGAGATCCCCCATCACTGATCAAGACTCTCGGGACTCCGAATCGAGGGAAAATATCCTTCTTGAAAAGCTTCATGACTACCTTAGAATCATAGTAATGGAAGCCACAGCTTCAACCCACTTAGTCACACAATCCACAGCAACCAATATATACCTGTTTCCACAAGAAGAAGGGAAAATTCCCATCAAATCAATGCCCCATACATCAAATGGTTCAATCTCCAAAATTCCCATCTGTGGCATCTCCTGTCTCTTTGAAATATTACCCGTTCGTTGGCATTCATTACAAGAAAGATAAAAAGCTCGAGCATCTTTGAAAATAGTAGGCCAATAAAAACCACTCTGGAGAACTCTATAATTGTAGCTTGTGAGCCAAGATGTCCACTACAAGGTATACTATGACAATGTTGGAGAATGCCAACTATCTCCCAATCAGCTATACATCATCGGAATAAGCCATCTAAGCACTTCTTGTATAAGAGTGGGTCTTCCCAATAATAATGCTTGGCATCATGATAAAACTTCTTTCGTTGTTGATAAGTCAAATCAGCACCTTAAAATTCCTCTTCATCCTACACGAAAAACTATTCAATTGGCGGACCACACTGTGAGAGTCCCTGAGTTGGAGGATATACCAATTCAAGTTAGCCATGTGTTTGTGTCATGTGATTTCGTGGTAATGGATATGGAAGAAAATCCGGAGACTCCTCTTATTCTTATTCTTCGTAGAGAAGCTCTAAAGACATTGGGTGCCATGATAAACTGCAAAAATGATACAATCACAGTTGAGGTAATTACCAATAGGCGGGTTGTATTTGAGTTGTCTAAGACTTTGAAGAGGCCCATGATGGGTTTTTAAATATACTGCAAACGTACGGTGTCTGTTTAGCAGAAAATGGCAAATACGGGTCGATCCACAGGGAGAGGAGTTCTACAGATTTATGCTCAATTATCTAACTACTTCAAGAGAGGAAAATCATTGAAGAATTAATAACTAAACTACAATAAATTAGAACGCAGAAAGATGGAAATTTATCAAATAATTAAAGTCCTAGGGCAATCGATCAGTTCACCATGCTTATACCAATTTAATCAATATAATATAGTTCGACAATACTTGGATTGAGGTTCCAATAAATAGGGTATTTCGCTAATCCTTGGTCAGGCATTAACAACTCTTAAATTAACAAATGCCAGTATGGTCACTCAACATAATCAAATCTACCTATTGTAACAAGCCTCTAATGAATACGATCTTTCGATTCTAATTCTTATTAGCTAAACATAACTCATGATATTGCGCAATGACATGAATTAAACAAGCATAACAAATCAATAGGAATTATTCTAATTCAATCCAATTATCGAAGAACATCAAACCTAATAAAAAAGGTATAAACATGGCTTCCCTCTCTAAGCCCTAGAAATATACTACTAACTCATAATAATAATAAACTCAATAAACATGATCAAAGTAAAAGAATTCATTAAATTAAAGAAAGTAAAGAGGAATACCGAATGATTGAAGAACAATGAAAAGGAAATCAACGATCTCTATAATCTTCAAATGTAAAACTTCATACAAAACTAGAGAGAGAAAAACTAAGTGTTTAGCCCTAAAAACGTAGAAAATAAGATAGTCTAATTGAAAATACTAAAAACCCATTTATACTTTTTACAAAGCCGGCTAAAAAAAACCGAAAAAACGCGTCCCGAGAAACCGCCCGGTCGGGAGACGGTGATTGACAACTAACGACAAAGCAGTAAATCTGCCCGGTCTGGCGCGTAAACAAATTTCTCCCTTTGGTCGCCCAGTTGGCCGAGCGAAGTGAGTGTTTGGCTTTGAGTTTCTTGATCCGCCCGGTCGGACGTGTAAGCGTTTTTGTTCGTTTGATCACCCGGTTGGCCGGGCGAAATGAGTATGTAGCAGCAGCTCATGTTTCGTGCTTCGCTCGATCGGGCCAAACCGCCCGGTCGACCGGGCGAATGTATTTCCTTGTCTTTTCTTCGTGCAATCCGACCGAATCGCTCGTGCAATCTTCCGAATACTCCTTGGACCTTGTGTGACCATTGGACTTCCATGTCGCGACTTACATAAAAGCATTAAGTGCCTAATCTGCATCAAAACATGTAACACACGAAAAGAACTCCAAACGCATTAAATCCACAAGAAACGAGCTCAAAAGAGCTCAAATCGACTATCAAAACTAAGGGGATTGGAGTAAATAATCGATAAATAATAAACACATCAGCCCATGATGGAGAGAATTTGCCGGGTAAGTCTAGTGGAGGATGAGATAGAGGATGCCGCGAGTGTGCTTCACAGAGGGGATGAGTTGTATGCTTCACATACCGATGCCCCTAGCTTGGACATGGAAGAGGTGAAAGAATTCTCCATGCTTCTTCACACTACCATTGAGGAGACACAAGATGAAGCATTTGAGATTCTAGCTACATCCAATGACAAAGAGGAGTGTTCTAAGCCTCCCCCAAAGGTAGAGTTCAAACCCCTTCCCCTCTCAAATTTGTTTTTCTTGATGATGCATGTACTTATATTATTATTGTCAATTCGAGTCTTGATGACATCTCTATATCATAATTGGTTGATATACTACAAAAATATAAAGATGTCATTGGGTATTCGATTAATGACCTTAAGGGGATAAGCCATTTTTTTGCTGTGCATCGTATCCATCTCATCGATAGTAATGCCTCCTCCATAGAGCATCAGAGAAGGCCCAATCCTATCCTCAATGAGGTTGTAAAAAAGGAGATCATGAACCTGCGTGACGCGGGAATCATCTACGCTATCTCAGATAGCAAGTGGGTGAGCCCGATTCACGTGGTTCCAAAAAAAGGAGGCATGACTATAGTTGAGAATGAGAAAGGAGAAACAATCTCCACTAGAACTGTCATTGGGTGGAGAGTCTGCATTGATTATAGGAAGTTGAACAAATCCACCGGCAAGGACCATTTCCCCCTTCCCTTCATTGACCAAATGTTGTAGAGGCTTGCTCGTCATTCACACTTTTGCTTTCTCGATGGTTATTCCGAATTCTTTCAAATCTCCATTTATCTGGATGACAAGAGAAAACCACTTTTACTTGTCCGTATGGGACATTCGCATATCGAAGGATGCCCTTGGGTTTGTGTAATGCCCTATCTACTTTTTCAGAGGTGCATGACAACAATCTTCTCTGACATGCTAGGAGATTCTATTGAGGTGTTCATGGACGATTTTAGCGTGTGTGGTTTGTCTTTTGACACATGCTTGGTCAATCTTAAATGTGTATTGAAAAGGTGTCAAGAGACGAACCTCGTCCTGAATTGGGAAAAGTCTTTATGGTCGAGGAAGGCATTGTCCTTGGACATAAAGTGTCGAAGAACGACATTGAAGTGGATCCGGCAAAGGTTTCGGTTATTGAGAAGCTTCCGCCACTGAACTCGGTGACGGGAGTTCGTGCTTTCCTTGGACATGCGGGTTTTTACCATCATTTCATCAAGGATTTTTCTCAAATAACCAAACCATTGACGAATCTACTCCAAAAAGATGTAGATTTTGAGTTTGATGAGTCTTGTATTAAGGCTTTTGAAACTTTGGAAAAGCCCTTATTTCTGCCCCCATTGTGCAAGCTCCGGATTGAAGCTTGCCTTTTGAACTAATGTGCGATGCTAGTGACTTTGCAGTGGGTCTTGTTCTTGGGCAAAGAAAGGAAGGAAGGCTACATGTGATAGCTTATGCAAGTAGGACTTTGGATGATGCTCAGCAGAATTATGCAACTACGGAGAAGGAGATGTTGGTCGTAGTCTTTGCATTTGATATATTCCGATCTTACTTGACCTGTAATAAGGCTGTTGTGTACACGGACCATTCTGCGGTCCGTTATTTGATGAGTAAGAAAGATGCCAAGCCTCAACTCCTTAGGTGGGTGTTGCTTCTTCAAGAGTTCGATTTTGAGATGAAAGAGAAGAAGGGGACGGAAAATGTGGTAGCTGACCATCTTTCTCGCCTCCCTCTTGGTGAGAAGCTCTTGGATCCGGACGAGATCCCTATTGAAGAAGATTTGAGAGAAGAAGCGCACGCCATTCCGAACAATGAGATTCCACGATTCGCGGACTATGTGAATTATTTGGCTTGTGGGATTGAACCTCATTGTTTTAATTCACAACAAAGGAAACGGTTTTTCAAAGAAGTTTTGAGGTTCTATTGGGATGACCCGCTCTTGTTTAAGAAGTGCGCCGATGGACTGTTTAGGGGGTGTGTGTAACACCCCCCAAAATCCATACACGTCTACGACTACGTCGCATCGACTTTGGGAGTGTTACCGCCACGATGAAACGCAAGGCTTATTGTAAAGGAATGTTAACTCAAATCATTGTCTCGAAAACTAAAATGCAGCGGAAATAAAAATGTAACTACAACTCGAGAATCATCAACGAACCCTTATTCAAACCACAAACTAATTAAGTAAATCATACTAGTCTTATAATGCTTAATTAAAACGCTTTAAAGTTTCAAGACTAAGAATTATCCCTCGTATGCTCAACATCATGCAGCAACAAGAGCACACCTAGTCTGCTCCCATTGTAACATCAATGGTTCATCACAGGTCAACAAACAACACATTAACACACGATCAGCTATACTTAGTACGTAGTAAAACATTGAGTGCATACACGCATAAACAAAGAAATAAGGATTATTCCTAGACATGATACTACAATAGCATTACATTTTTTTTATTTAGTTGGCAGCGAACGGGCACCGTCATCTTACTAGAATCATACGGGCTACTTAATCCTTAATGAGACAACTTGGTTCTACTAGATGAAATGCAAATACGGTTTCGTTCCGTCTCACATCCAGTAATCATGCTTTTATGATACGATATAATTACGCATTACAATGCCACATATCTATTTCCAATTATAATCATGTTACCAAACAATCTCAACAATCACAATTGTTCCTATCATGATTCTAGGTTCCGATAGAATAATTCACAACCTAACATGATATTAATATTTCAACTCAACTGGTATGCATACGTACCTTGTAACGAAGAATTTTCGTTGGCTAATCAAACGTTCCGCTTATGAAATTGGGACCTAAACAAGTAAGGAAGTACTTCAGTGCTACGTCCTTGATATTATTGTCAAATAACACGTGACTAACTATCTCAACTTAATATTTCGAAGTATAAACAATAACTAATCTCATTGTTTATTAACTTTCTTTTCTTTCCGAACCCTATTGAATTTAGCATCTTTTAAGAGCCAATAATGGTGAGCAAATCTGATTTTAGTTAACTTAATAACATAATACCTTTACCAACTCCATTTTAGTCCTTATGTCCAATACTACTAAAATCAGATTTGAATAGCAAGGCCATTATAACCTTCCAACTAATAATCAATAATCTAATTTCTTAACTTTACACCTTACTTACTTACAAAACTCTAAATCAGATTTACAACTTAAATCAGATGAACAATTTAAATTAATTTTAAAACTTAGTCAATTAATAATTTACTCTAACTACAGATTAATTAACTTACAACTTAATACAATAGAAAACAGATTATACAATACTAAAACTAACATAATATCATATTATACGTATTACTATATTTTTATAACGCCAGACTCGCCGGCGATAATCACCGGCGATGACTAGTCGCGCACCACCACGCTCGCGCAACGCTCGCACGCACACACGCACCACGAGCCTCGACCCTCGTGCGACTCGCACACCACTCGAGCCTCGACCCTCGCGCGACTCGTACACCACTCGAGGTCTCACCCTCGCCTTCTCGCACCACACTCGAGCCACAACATGACAATCTCGTCGCACCCCTTTTGGTTTTGCAGGTGCGACTCCGAACACACCAACACTCATCTTCGCACGGCTTGCTCGAACACCACACAAATCCACGTCGCGACTTGCTCGCACAATCCCTCAAACCACGACCTCGCACTCGACCCTCACACTCGCTCGCACAGAATCGAGCACTCACGCACAACCCGCACACACAACCTCGTTGAGGGAGACGAGATTCCGAGGAGGCGAGGAGGGAGAAGGAGAAAGAGGAGAGAGAGTTTGAGAGAGAGAGAGACGGCTGAGAGGGAGTGAGAGAAGAGAGAATCTGAGAGAGGGAGACGGCTAAGAGGGAGAGAGAATTAGGCTTTTTGATTACTTTATTCTTTCTTTTTCTCTTTTATTCTCTCCTCTATATAGCGTGGCAATCCAAAGTCTAGTAGGATTCAGTTTATTTCATTTATTCCAAAATTAAAATAAACTGAACGATAATAGAATTACGTTATAGTTGTAAGTGTACTCAGACTGTATTTTTTTTTTTTTGTAAATAATACTAAAATACTTTTCGATTCTATTCTCTATATTTTTTTATTTATAAAGAAATAACTCCAAAAATACTGAGTATTACAGTGTGTGCCCAATCATGAGATGGCCTCGGTGTTGAACCATTGCCATACCTTGGCATGTGGAGGTCACGATGGAGCAAGCAAAACTATTGCTAAGGTGCTCCAATGTGGTATATTTTGGCCATCATTGCAAAAGGATGCTCTAGAATTTATTTTGAGTTGTGATAGATGTCAAAGGAGCGGTGGCATCACCAAAAGACATGAGATGCCTCAACAAAACATCCTTAAGGTTGAACCATTTGATGTTTGGGGAGTCGACTTCATGGGTCCATTTGTTCCTTCTTTGGGTAATATGTACATTCTTTTTGCGGTCGACTACGTAATAAAATGGGTTGAAGCCATTGCCTCCCCCACCAATGACCATAAGGTTGTGACCAAGCTCCTGAAGAAGATCATATTCCCTCGATTTGGAGTGCCTCGAGTATTGATAAGTGATGGCGGTTCACACTTCGCCTAGAAGCAACTAGAAGCACTTTTGAAAAAGTACGGGGTAAATCACAAAGTCGGTCTTCCTTATCACCCCCAAACCCATGGCCAAGTTGAAGTATCAAATCGAGAAGTAAAGAACGTCCTTGAGAAAGTGGTCAATAAGACAAGAAAGGATTGGTCTTTGAAGCTTGATGATGCTCTTTGGGCTCTTCGCACGGCTTTCAAGACACCTATATGCTTCACTCTCTGTCGTCTTATGTATGGCAAAGCATGCCATTTGCCGGGTGAACTAGAGCACAAAGCTTGGTGGGCAATTAACGAGCTCAACATGGATCTTCACTTGGCGGGAGACGCTCGAAAAGAAAGGTTAGTAGAACTTGAGGAACTCCGATTTGACGCATATGAGAGTTCGAGACTATACAAAGAGCAAACAAAAAAAAGGCATGATCAACAGATTCAACAAAGAGAATTTCAAGTTGGGGACAAAGTCTTGTTGAAACTCAAGACTAAAAATCTTCCCTGAAAAGTTAAAGTCCAAGTGGTCGGGGCCTTTCTCAGTGTTGAAGACTACCCTTATGGAGCCTGTGAGATTTTAGGGGAGAACGGTCCATTTTGGGTGAACGATAAGAGATTGAAGCTCTATCATGATAATCACGCCACTGGTTCCATTGGTTGTTTGATCCTTTGCTCACCCAAGTGCATCTCGTGAAAGAAGTATCCTTTTTAGTCCAGCTAATGACTTAAAACAAGCGCTACACGGGAGGCAACCTGTTTCTTTTCTTCCCTTTCTTTTATTTTACTTTTTCTTTCTTTTGATTGTTAGTTAGATTTTTTATTTATCAACTAGCCATGAGAACTACGTACATTTTGAAATATGATTCTCATGAGAAGTTGAGTTAAAAGGAGTGAGTTGGTAGAAAAAAACAGACGCGTTTGGTGCATCCGCACCAAATTGGAAAAAGAAAGATGAAGAAAACAGAAGCTTTTGGTGCTCCCGCACCCCTTAGAGGTGTGCCCGCACTATTCTAAAATTTTTTCGAAAAATTAGAACGGTGCGCCCGCACCACTCAGAGTTGCGCCCGCACCCTTTTCAAAAAGGTTTTCGACAAAAAAACAGAAGAAGTTGGTGCGCCCACACCAGTTTTAAAAAAATTCGAGAAAAAACAGAAGACGTTGGTGCGCCCGCACCAGTTTTTTTTAAAAATTTCGAGAAAAAACAAAAGACTTTGGTGCGCCCGCACCAAATTCTTTCAGAATTTTTTCACGAGTTTGGTGAGCCCGCACTTAGTCAAGGTGCTCCCGCACCAAACCCGGTTGGGCAAAAAATGAGGTTCCTTCGTTTCTTTTTTTCGGTTTCTACCTCTCTTCCTCTCATAATTTCAAAACGCTCTCTCACTCACTCACTTTCTCTCTCTTCAAGCTTTCTAGATCCAGCCACGACACACGTTTTCCAGTGACCTCCGACCGACTTTCTCACCGAAATTTTCATCAACTTCATCCAACACTCAAGAGCACAAATTTTGGGGATTCAGCAAGGTTTGGATTTCCAGGGTTTAAAATTTGGGGATTTTCATCTCCATGTTGGTAAGACTTCTTCTAATCCTTGTATTTCATCTATAATCTTGTTCTTTGGACTTCTAGTGTGTTTTCTTTTTTATTGCATGCTTGTTTTTCCTTTAATTTTTTTATTATTCATGTAATTTGCCTAATTTTGTGCTTGCTATTGTGATGAACTCATAAGATTTCATGTTCTTTGTGCTAATTTCATAATCTTTTGAATTTTTATGAAGTACATTGCATGATTTGCTAAGTGTTGTTGACAATTTTGCACAACTTGTGGTTGGTTTGTTGAATTTATGTTGTGAAGCACCTTGTGAGCGTTGGAAAATCTAGGAGTGGCTCTCGTTCTTGCTTGTTAGTAACTTTGTTGCTATTGATTGTGGGATTGTTAGCTGGTAGATTTTAGGATTAGTTTTTTTTAAAATTATTTTCTTTTGTGTGTGTTTCTTTGTGTAGGGAGTTAGTTCCGTTTTGTGCTATTGAACCGGACCGTCACTTATTCTTTCCTGTTTGATAAACAAAACCTTTTTTTACCACCATGGGAAGGAACAGTGGCGAGGGATCATCCTCTCGGTCTAAGAGAGCTACGACACGATTCTCCTCACAAGGACCCTCTTGTAGCTCTAATCCCCAACCCATCTATCCTTTGGAATTCCCCAATGCGGCTCACCGGCAAATCTTCACAAGACTTTCCGAGTGCCGGACATGGGTGGTCTAACTATCCAATGTCGTATGTTTAATCAAGTTAGAAACGAAGGAACACGAGCCCCCTTTCCTTAACCATCCCCACTACCCTCCTACCTACGACTCTCGTGAAGGGACATTTGAGGAGCCTTCTTTCTGCCCCTACCCCCACTATCCGTCTTACTTCCCCGATGGGTACTCCGGTGGGTATTTCCCTCCTACCCCTCCCGATGGGGGTGATGGTGGGCACTATTAGGTGTTATTCATGACCCCTCCTCCCTCTCCCTCCTTTTTCAACTCCGAGCGCGGAGTTTCGCTTAAGCTTGAGGGCCTTGCATGTATGTTTATGTCTTTGGGAGTTTGGGGTCATCGGTGGTTAGTGATTTCGGGGTTCTATTAGTTTTCGGTGTAATTTAGTGATTTGTCATATCTTGTTGATCTTGTCTCCCCTCACACTTCTTTCTTCTCTTTCACCTGTACAGCGTGTGTTTGATAGTTTGTTTTGGTAGTTTTTCCTTACTTTACTTTGCATAAAAAATTTTATAAAAAAAAAATTGCTTTTTCTTTTTTATTTTTGTTTTTCTGCATTGAGGATAGCTTGGTTGCATGCATGATTTGTGGCTAAAAGTGTTTATAACTTGATTGGAAGACCTTCCTTATATTAGAGTTAATGGTTTTGGAAGCCCTGTTGTGACTTTAAGTGACTCTTGAGAACGATAACCTTTTGGTAGAATCTTTTTTAAATTAGGCGAGTCGGATGATTGGATTGCCTTGCCCCTTGTGCGACGAATCCCGAAGGAGGGCCAAGAACCTCGTAAGACTCATTCACAACCCTCACCATTGATCGCCTAACTTGTGACTTGCATTTTAGCTCCCCAAGATTGCATAAGACCGAGCCTTATGATATAGGGCATTTCTTTTTGCTAGAAATAGGAGCTCCAAATCCAAAAGCTTGTATACCGGCATAATTATCCGCTTCTCAACCCATCCGAGCCTTTCTATCCTATTTTTGCTTAACCCTCATAATAAGTCATGGCCAAACTTTCTCCAAAGTGGAGTGCATGTCTAGTTTGTGTTGAGTTGAGTTGTTTTGATATTGAGTCTTGGTTGAAAGTGAATTAATATGCAAGTATGATTGCAAGAGCTAAAGAAAATTGTGAGAGGAAAGGCAAAAGAAATAAAAGAAAGAAAAAAAGCTCTTAGTGTAGAAAGAAAAAAAGCTCTTAGTGTTTCATTTGGATTTCTATTGAAAGAAAAGAAAGAAAGAGCAATTTGATGAGAAAAATGAAAAACATTCAAAAAGTGAAAGAGTTCAAAAGGTGAAAGAGTCAAAGTGAAAATCAAGGTTATGTGTGAGATCTTGAATTGAGATTGGTATTAGGACTAGCTTGGGGAGTATTTACCCCTAGTTTGTACTCCACTTACCCTTTTTGCACCACATTCCTAAATTATCATCCACACCCTTAACCTAGCCCCGATACAACCTTAACAAAGTCCCTTTTGACTTCTAGATTGGACTTGGTCGATTTAGTAGTGGCGGGCGAGATTTTGTGCAAGTCATGATAAGGGTCATCAAAATGTGGTAGAGGCGAGCTATTATGGTTGAGCATCCCTAGGGAGGAGTCAAACTCGGGACTTGGAAGTGGAGAAGAGTGAGAAATCACTCTTGGAAAGCCTTTTTGCAAAAAGACTCGGTTGATTGGTGGATTGAGTCCTTAGAGTCACTCTTGTGCTTCCTAATCATCTTCCCTCTTGTGTTTGGTTGGGCTCCTAAATCTTGTTATGAACTCATTTAGCTTGCATGTCATTTTTGTAACTTTGCGTTCAGAGCATGTAGGTTAGTTTGTTGCATGATTTTTTTTTTCTTTTTACTCCCTTTCTCCTCTTCTTTCCTTCCTTCTCACTCTTGGTTTACTTGAGGACAAGCACAATGCTAAGCTTGGGGGAGTTTGATAAGTGCGTTTCTTACGCACTTTATGACCTCCTTTTGGTTTAGTTTGGTCCTCTTTATTCTCTTTTCTCCTCATTTCCCTTTCTACTTCTTCACTTGATCATTGATTGATCATAGTGACATTTTGTTAGGTTTTCTTCCTATTTTGATCGAATTTCTAGTACATATGCTTTCACCATGTTTTCTCGTGTTTTTATTGCTGGTATGACCCTTTTCGGGGTCGAGTATTGCAAGATATGTCTTAAGGGACGAGATAGAGAAATCGAGGGAGCTTGGTCCGCCCGCACCTTCAGCAAATTCAGAGACAAAACACAGACCACATTAGGTGTGCCCGCACCATCACAAACGTGCGCTCGCACCATTTGACGAAGAAATTCCAATTTTGAGGCAAAAGGGTGAGGTACGCCAGCACCTGATTTTGGTGCGCCCGCACCCTTCGTTTCCGGAAAGAAAAAAAAAAAACGAGCCTTCATTGAAAACGATAGTTTTTGTTTTAGTTTGACTCATGCTTTATTATTCTAGTTTGGAGAGAGTATTATTAGGGTTTATACTAGAGAGAAAAACAATTGAGTTTTATTGAGATTTGAGATTAATTAATCATAGTTTGTGATCCTGATAACATTCAAGGTACTTTTCATTCAATTTAAGTTGAAGTTTCAGTTTTTATTTCATTTTTTTCGTGGTTGTTCTTGTTCTTCCTTGTTATTAGTTCTTCATTTTTATAGTCTCATAATTGTTATTTCTATTAGTTTGATTATCTTTTAATCATGTTTAGCCTTAGATTAGTCATAGATTTTATGTTTAATTGCTTAGAATGCATGATTAGTGAGTAGTTTCATATCCAGGGTTAGGGTGAAAGTATGAATTAGGGTTTTAAATGTTATGTTGATGTGATTGTGATGTTTTAAAGAAGTTTATGCATTGATCTTGGTGTTTTGAGACCTTAGGATAAATATTGATCACATTTATACTTTGGTGTTTTGAATTCAAATATTCTTGAATCGAATTTTGAACTCTTTATCATCCCCAAGAATTAACTTACTTTCTAGGCCAAGATATTGGCACTAGTGGAAAAACGCTCAAATGCTCCGGTTAAAAAGCCCACAAATGCTCTGTATTTGGCTCGTAGCAGACGTCATACGAGAATTTGAGCATTTTACAAATGCTCCGGTTGAGAACCGAAGCATTTATTTTCTCAAATGCTTCTGTTCTGCAAAAAAACGGAGCAGTTGAGCCTTTTTTTACTATACAAAGTACACAAATGCTCCGGTTTTTAGGGAAAATCGGAGCATTTATTTGGGCAAATGCTTCGGTTTTCCATATTAACCAGAGCATTTGTGTATTTTTTATAGTAAAAAAAAGGTTTCCAGCTACTGCCAGCATGCGTGCTAGCAGCAGCCACTAGCATACTATAATAATTATGAATGAGAAAACAAATGAACTGCACATTAATAAATCTCAAGGGATTGTTCAAAACAAATGTGAGCCCTAGTATGAAAAAAATGCAGGACATTAATTTTTCAAGTAAATGGTCCATAGGGCTGTATAAATAGGTTGAATTTCAATAAAAAAAAATAACACATCACAACAGCTGTAAATAGGCTATGTTTTTAGTCTTCACAAGATAATTAAAAAAAAATCAATGCTCTTACAGAGGATTAAAATGATAGTTTCATAATCTACTTACACAGAGAGATGTGGAAGGAAAAAGGAAGCTATTACTTCCCTCACATGCTCCATTTCCCTTCCCTCTCTTTCCCTCCTCTCCCTTATACACATATGGAAGGAAAACTTGTGCTGAGAGCTTCAATGATCTGCAGAAAAGAGCATTAATCCAAAATTTCCTATGTCAACATACTCAACATTCATACGTGCATAGTCTGCTACTCACTGGGGTCAACCTATCCGTCTCCTTATCACTGATGATATTCTATTTTAAGAATTAACGAGTAAAATTAGTATTGTGTTACCTCAGTTCCTATTGTAATCAGATTCTGCGAAGGCACTAAATAGTGAATACAAAAGGGCTAGAAACACAAAGGGAGACAAAAGATTGTTTAAATGTCAACTTTCCATAGTAATTAGATTATAAAGCTCCTTTTGTGTTGTACTATCTTCATCTCACCTTGAGTACCCATATTTGTTACTCAACACCCCTACATCGATAACGCTTGACCCTTTTGACTTAAAACATGCATGTGAAATTTTCACAAGATGAACTATTGTGACATGTGGACAAACACGTGTCCTTCACTAGTAGCTTACTCTAAGAAACATACCTGGTGGCTAGTTCACTTTGTAGTTTTATTCTTGTGGACAACTACATCTATATATAAGATGATAAGCTAGGGTAAAATCTTGCCAAGATTCCCATGGAAAAGCCCGTACAAAGGAAGAGGAATTAATCAAATGAAAATTTCTAATAAATTGAGTGCACATAACACAATATAAGTCAAGTAAAACACAACGTAGGAATATATCAGCACCATTTAGACAAAGGCATAAGAGATATGTAAATCATAGTGTTTAGACTCTTACTAATTCCGTGAAATTTGTCCACAAAAAAAATTAAATAATTAGTGAAACTAGTCACAACTCACAACCAAGCAAATTCTCACCCTTGCTGTAACATTCACACTCAAATTCATACACATAGCTCATAGCAATTCAACCCAATTAGATAAAATAAAAAGGGGAAATCAACCTCCAATAAGAACATCAACATTTAATTTTTAAAAAAATACTTAGTGTTGCACCCAGACAACTGCCAATACCAAGTTCTTACTAGGAATAGTGCTCATGAGGTCCACTAGGGTTTTTACTATTTTCATCTTTGCTTAGTAGATAGTAGCTCACTCAACCATACACTAAGCTGTAGTTTTACAGCATGCACAACACTCAAGAGCCTTGCATGAAATTATAAGCAATAATGCTCATGACTCATGAGGTACATTTAAAGCATATTTTCATCTTCACTTTGTAGAGTAATCGACATCATTGGTGGTCATATCACCATAGAATATCTCCAGCTTCTTATTACATGCATTAAAGTAAACTCTATGCACAATTACAATGATCAATATCTCAAGTCTCAATGTTGGTGCTAGCTTATTCCGTAGTGGCACACAAAAGTATAGAAAATTTGATCCAAGGGTGTATGAAGTATTGAAAATATGTTATCATATTCTAGCATCAACGGGTGCTACAACTTCCAATATTATGAGTTACTAGCATTAACAGGAACACTTACTCAATGACAGTTGTTATATCCCTAGGAACACTACAAGAGGGGGGTGAATTGTAGGTGTAGAAATAAACGTTACTTTTTGCGGAAATTAAAACTTAAACGAATAAACAAGCTAGAGGAACACAAGGGATTTTTACGAGGAAAAACTTCTTGGGCCCAACAAGAAGAAACAACCTCGACCACTAGGGATTTTAAACTCAACTCTTTCACTAATTAGGCCAAACAACTTTGTTACAACCTAATTCTAACTCGAGCCACACCTTGAGTTCCTAAACTCAAGTTCCTGAGCCACTGTTCCCTTAACAGTAGTTCCTCTCAACTTCACTCGAAGTTTTCTCACACATACAAGCTTCACTCAAAGCTTCTCTCTTACAGAACTTCACTCAAAGTTCCCTTACCCCAAAAACCAAAAACAATTGATCGAAATAAGCTTAGTGGAATTAGAGTAAGAAAGCAAAAAACAAATGGCTATTATGAGAGAATGAAGGCACTGACACTTAATTAGTTAAATTCACTTAATTACTTAGTCAGACACATTTTGGAACTCATTTAGACTTCAATATTTATAGTGATATAATCACAAAGAACGTGGGAGTAAAACTCGATTACATGTTAAGTCCATTAACCCATGATGTTCCTTCCCCTAAGGAACACATTTCTCATCATGTCCCATGATCCCATGATCTCATTTTGAACGTGGATATATTTAAGCCACAACTCCTAAAGATTAGGAGTTTCTTGAGTTTTATCAAAATCAGTTAGACATAAAAACAGATTTTATTATTAAAATTGAATTTTTAATCTTTAAGAAAATATTATCTTTTAAACAAACTCTTTGAAAAACCGGATAATTATTTTCTTATATTTTCCGAAAACAAAATCTTTTCCTTAAACAGATTTTCTATTAAAAATGATTCTAAATTAGATAAAACTAATTTCCTATAATTTAGGCATGACTTACTCAATTTCATAATTGTACCGTTTATACTTTTGCACGCGTAAGTCTAGTTCCTTTTATAAACCAAGTTCCTTTAACAGATTCGTTTAGTGCCACTTAGTTTGTTCCTTAGAAAGGAACAAACTCTCATTCTCAAATAAAACTGCCACTGTTCTTTACCATCCTTACTTTGTTCCTTTACACTGGAACTAGAAAATAAAACGCCTAGCTTTTATTCTTCTTGATCCAATGCTTGCTCCAGTATCAACTTATAGAAACTTCTTTACTTAGCCTTTGAAATGCTCTCTTGACTTCTTCCTTGACTCTGTATTCTCCCAATTCCTTTCGTTGATACCTTAAACATCATACACTTAAAATACTCATTAGTTTACTACTTAGTTTGCATCTTTGTTTCTTTGTCATCATCAAAACTAGGGTTCAACAACAGTATATTCCTATATGCATCCAGGAGATATGTACTCTGTACTACTTTACTCCTCATAGCCATTGATTACAACCCTGCTGTGGAGCCATTGCATTTCTGTACCATGTGAGCATGAAGGTGCGCTATATTACGAAAAAAAATCAAGCACGGATGAGAAGCAAAGACCCAAGATGGGAATATTATTAGGCAATTAAGATTTAAACTAGGTAGAATTCCAAAAAAATTGAGAACTGACTGATACTATCAATAAGCCGATTACAGAAGTGTAATTTATTTTACAGAATCATGAAACATAAGCTTAATTTCTAGAAAATCTTCTATAACATGCAGCATGCTTAAATTTTCCAATACTAGTTCTTTAAATCCTGGGCCTATTCCTGGCAATACAAGAAACATAATTATACGCCATGGTCCTCCTAAAATATCTTTTGGAGATGGTAGATTGTGAGAAAGAACACATGAAGACAGATTTTAGCCCTGGACTAGACTATATTAAGGCATCTAAGAACCCAAAAATTTAAAATTATTGACTTTTTTTTTATATTTTTTTTACTTAATTTACAAAAGACAGTTTAATTGCAAAAAGAGAAGATTGAGCTAAAAAATTATAAACAAATCCCTTTGGTTGAAGTGATTACAATCTTGATTCTTCTACCACTACTTAAGGGCATTTGTGTCCACATTTGAGCCTTGCATCTATTGGAAGACTTAAAAGCCACATATAAAATTTTGTTCCCCAATGGATAAAGGTTGCACCCTCAATTTAATCACAGATGCAAATAATTGGGGTAATAGATTGTCAGCAAAATAGCAGAAGACATACTTATCGGTTGATGCTCCATTGCAATAATTCTACCACCAGTCCAGGAAACCACTTTAAGATGCCAATCACCACGTTTTAGTTCAACAGGAGTCCTTGAAAGTTCATCGCTCTTCCTTCCTGTAGTGTGTTCAATCTCTGGGATACGCTTTGCAGTTTCTGTAATCAACCGTTGAATAACATAAACCCAAAAGTAAAACCACAGCAATTTAAGATGAGTTTAGAAGTAGATCTCACATAGTTTACCAGCAGTAGGACAATCGGATCTTCATTATTATCAAAGTCACAAATTGAAACCCACAACAAGAAAATCATCTAGATCAGTCCTGAGATAGAGAACAGTAAACATAAAGATTCTCTTTATCATGGGTGACATTACATGCAACACATATCTTGAATATAACAACACAACGACGCAATCTACCTTTCAGTTCACACCGTCCTTAGTTAAACAGAGTATCTAGCAAGAACATTACATCATTAGGTACAAAATATAAAATATGGTAAAACAGGGATGTTTAGTTCTGAACAACAAATAAACCCTTAAAAGCTAATACAATTTTATAAACTCAGTCCAAAACACTCTAGATTAAATAATCAAAAATCTAAAACTCAATAACTTCAAGAGGCATTTGAATGAACTCTGAAAGTAAAAACAGATTCACTGCAATCATGTTTCTGATTAGATGAGTTATGATGTCAAGAACAAGGTCGAGGAGTAGAATCTCTTTTCTAATGGTCACAATTGTAAACATAATAAGCTTATAATAAAAATAGTGTATAGCCCCTAGACAACCATACCAAGCATCATATAAGTTTCTAAAAATCTTCCCTATCTATGGAAAAAAAACCAACAAACCAAATAAGACACATTAACCACGCGGATAAACAAAATGATAACCAAGGCAACCAGAATGCTAACAACCATCGAAATCATAACTAAAAATGCAACTAATCATGCACTTGACAGCAAGGGACAGGCCAAAGAATGGAATTTACTATGATTGCCTGTTGTTGTCCCCCATTATGGCTGCACCTTATGATCACCAAGGATAACAAGGCTTTCTACAAAGAGTCTAGAGTCCTACTAATTCTCTTTTGGCATCCCATCAATTCCAGCTCACAAGGCCAGTTGAGACCTCACACCAATGCAGCTCCCAATTATCCACCTCAACCAAACAAATTTCCTTATTACCAGAACAACCAACAAGCCTAAAAACAATCAAACTACTATCCTGCTTGTTGATACGAATAGCTGGAATCCACGAATCCTTGATTCCATGCGCCTTCATCACCCACAAATCAGCATCGACAGCATGACCATGAAAATTATAATTAACACACTACAAACAACCACCCAAGGAAGATTATCTCGATAAAACATTCTAACACTGTAAAAAAAATTTAAGCCTTAACAAATAACAAGAGCTTGTGAACCACTAATTTGATCTAACACAAGTCACAATCGTCATAATTTATTATATTTCATCAAAGGAAAAGAGGAAGTTAGAGATGGGGAGGGAGAGACTCATAAAATCAAATTTACACAATTCCTACAATTATCAATTAAGCCTCACAAACTGTAATATGTGGCATACTCAAATGATAATATCTTCAATTCAGAGTCACCAAAAAGCAAAATACGCACTTAAAAAGTTAAGCAATTACAAGAAATCAAAATGGCAAAGAAAACTAAAACACTAAATTTGTCAAAAAGGGAAGACACGGAAAAATAAGAGTTTTCAGTAAACGGTACCAGGTGAAAACGAAGGGTGCGGATCACAATTATTAAGCAATTGGAGTCGTGGGTGGAACTTGACGTTGTCCGCGACGTTTGGGGTTGTGTGGGTAAGTCATAGTTAGTGAAACCCTAATACATTCTCTATCTAACATCGAAAAAAATCACAAACTCACCATTTTTAGCCTTCGAATCATTCTTAAAATCACCAGCTATGGCGAAATTCTTCTACTAAGATTGAAAATTTACAAAAAAAAAGTTGAAGCTAAGTCAAAAAGTTAAACCTAAGGCAGAATTTGAGCCAAGTGAATTTACCTGGGTGGTAGTGATGGTGGCGATGGTGACACAGTGGCGGGGGAGCGATCGAAAAATCAGAGGAGCAACGGTGGTGATCTCCTGTCGCAATTGCTGCACCACCATCGCCGTCGCCTCCTGTTTCCACTGCTGACTCGCACTTCGTTCCAAGGTCAGTTCTTAATCTAATTTCTCAAAATAAAAGGACGAAATTAGGGTTTCCAAGCATAAAGATCAAGTGATAAAATTACTAATAATCAACCAAATTAGCCATTGCAAGTCCTAATCCCTAATTTCACGAACCCCAAAACAAACATAAACCCTAATTTCAAAGGTCTCAGTGAACAATCTAATCAAAAATGTCATCAGGGAATCTATTACTGAAATGGCGAATCGAGGTGAGAGGAAAGTTTTTTAATCAAAGAAAATTCTAAAAAACAAAATCAAAGAAAACCCTAAAAAATCCTCAAATCTAGAAAACCAAACAAAGGAACCTAAAATACAGCAATAAAGTTCAAACGTAATTGCCTGGAAATGCATTTGATGGAGCGGATCGAGAATCAAGAGGGATGAGAGCGAAAGAGAAGCAGTTTGATGAAGAGGGAAGAAGAGAGAAAGCACGGAAGGAAGGAGGGAAGGACTGGTGAGAGAGTCCAAATAAAATTTAGTATACATTGTGAGTTTTCATTTGTAATCCCCCATAATTTTAAAGTATTTTATAAATATATTTAGTATTTATATATTTATATTTAAACATAATCTAGTTTTAAAATGATTTGACTATTTAAAAAGGTTGACTATTTTAAAAGTCAAATGAAAAATATTTAAGAATTTAAGAAAGTTAAAAATATTTTAATTAAGCATGCTTTGATAAAAGTTTTAAATACTAATTTCTATTGGAAAAGAAGTCTAATGGACTTGAGGAACCCAATAAGGATAAGGAGTCATATTGATGATAAAAATTCTAGTTTGTTTATCCTATTCATCATCAATTATCTTTAAGCCCAACCTCCTTTTCCTAAGCCCAAAAGGGAAGCCTTTATAAATATCCTAATACTCAATTATTTTACCCACACAAAGAATATTTTCTCTCTCCTCTCTCTCTAAGTTTTCGGCCAGCACATATTTTCTCCCTCTCTTCACCGATTTTCGAGTTCTCTCTCTCCCAAATCTTTTCTTCTTCTTCAAGTAACGTTTCTTCTTCAACAAGAAACGTCTCAAGCCTTCCAAAACCATCGAGGTTGGTGTCAATGTGCTGCTGTCGTGGTCCTCCCTTTTCGGCGCCTTCTTGTTCTTCATCTTGTTGGTTGTTTTCTTTTCTTCTCGCTCAAGATTCCATTAAAGACTATGTTTTTATGCTTTCTTTTACTATTAATTATGATTGTTGGTTGTAATTTACTGTTTTAATAATAATCTTGATTCATATATATTTTTTATTATAAGAATAAAAATTCAGATTTGTTTATTATGGTTAGATTGTAGTTTTAATCATTAAAGCATGGATTTTTAGGGTTTTAATTACTAGAAAACCATAATAGCATATTAGATACTATGAGATTGATTTAGATTATAATTTTAAACATTTTTATATGTTTAAAGAAGGTTTTATGATTTTTAAATTGCTGGAATTTCAGAAAGGATTTTATTTATGGAGTTTTAAGAATTTTAATTACTAGTATGGTAGTACTATGCTAGAAATTAAAAGTAATTGAAGTTTTGATATTAAAATCAGTTTTGAAATATTATAAAGGGGATTTTAAATATTTTAGAGTTGCTGTATTTTTATGTAAGTATTGATTTTAGTTTATATTGATTTCGAGGCGGAGAATATTCTGTAGGAGACTTTTAAGGAGTTAAAAGTGGCATGCTGACTAGTTTACACAAGGTACATACATACCTGTGTGCTATGTGATTAGTATTATGATTTAAAAAGAAAGAATTTTGGTATCATGTATAGGAACTTGTTAAGTTCATATGTGAATTCTGGTATTATTGATTGTTACATGTTTTATGCTTGTATGCAAGCATGCGATTTTGAGAATAATTATGAGTAAAGATTTTCATGTTTGTATGGAATGATTGATGCAAGCATGTGGAAGGGAAATTTATTTATTAATTCGCATGAGGAATTAATATCTGTTATAGGGATTAAATCATGTTATTCATATTCTCCCTTATATAATAGAGATTTTTACTACTTTATGAGGACTATGGGCCTTATTTGGTAAGTTGATAAATTATGCCTTTGTAAAGGTAAGTTGGATTGTTGGCTAGGTTCATCAAATATGTTGAATTGAGATTAAAGGAAAGATAATCTTGGGTTGTAAGTTGTGATCACTTATTAAATCCTAAGATAAAAGAAGTTCAGTTGTGACTATGTGATTATTATTTCTATGCTGCTTTATGTGTATCATAACAAGTCATAATTGGTAATTAACATAAAGTGTAACGAGAATAGTTGTATACTTTAGACTTGTGCACGTCTAGAGTTGAACATTGGGAGTTGGAGTACATGGTGGTAGCCCATGACTTTTTCTAGGAGATGGATTGATCATCATCCCTCTTTTATTTCAAAAGTTCCTCGATATCGCAGGTCATTCTGGAATACGGAGTTGCGCCCGTGTTTCGTCTTCTTAATGAAGGCATTATTGGTGGGACATCTCGGTCCAATAAATATTCCATTTGAATAATAAAAAGATGTTTAGGGTTTAGTTTAGTAAAAGTGGTCTATAGAATGTTATATGATTATATTATTATTTATCCCTGCATGTTATTATTAGCATCATGTTAGGAACGCTTATGTTTTAGTATGTAGTACTCAGCTTTGCTAATTACGTGCTTTGTTTGTGTGTGTGATCATGGCTTTGCCTTATTGATCCTATGATGACCCATTTTGGTAAGCAGATTCAGTAAATTATTGACATTACAGGTTCGTAGGTGTGCATCATTGGGACTCTGGAATGGAGAGATTGTGTAACTAGTATAATTTATTTTCTGCATTAATAAGAACATATTTTATTATGTTGTTGAATACACTCATTTAGATTGGTTGTTCTAAATACTTATTTATTTATTTATAATAAAGGTTAAAGTTTAGTTGTATGTTTTCCGCTGCAAAATTCTGAATAAGCTGATACGTTATTACACGGGGCGATAACACTTGGGTAATTCTCTAAGTTTTATATTATAAAGGTATTTCTGAAAAGGGAGAATTATCGGGGTGTTACATAATTTCATGGCTGAGAGAGGGTCCAAGACTCCAAGTGCTCGGGTTGATCAACCGGAGCACTTATTCACAAATGCTCGGGTTGACTAGTCAACCGGAGCATTTGACATCAAATCAAATGCTCCGGTTGATTAATCAACCCGAGCATTTGTGAATATTAGTAATTAAAATTTTCACAAATGCTGGGGTTGATTAGTCAACCGGAGCATTTGATAAGTGGCAAAAGCAGTTTTTCCACTAGTGTAACTATATAAAACTTAGTATTTCGGAGTATAAAAATAATTAATCTTGTTGTTTATTAACATTCTTTTCTTTCTTAGCTCTATTGAACTTAACATCTTTTAAGAATAACTAGCAATGAGCAAAGCTGATTTTAGTTAGCTTAATAACATACTACCTTTACCAACTCCACTTAAATCCTTATATCCAATACTACTAAAAATCAGATTTGAATAACAAGGTTATTATAACATTCTAACTATAACTGTCTCGGCTAAAAACTTGTATTATGTGGGATGGATCGAGGTTAGGATGAAGTAAGGGTCGGATGCTCGAAGATTGCTGGAAGGCCTGCACAAGACGAGAGTTAGACTATCCCGGGGGTGGATCCAGGATCGCCCCTCCGACGATCAAGTCAGTTGGTGTGTATTAATTGGCTTTGTAAAGTATTTTGATATTACAGTCTAGAAGTTATTACCTTACTAAATGAGGACCAGTTCCGTATTTATAGGTGTTGAAACATGTAAGAAAATCACTGCCAGGTTGGCACAGGATTCTAGACGGGTGGGTCCCACTGAGGGCTTGCCATGCTGGCAGAGGGCCTTGGAATGTGTGGTGGCCCACTAAGGCTTAAATGGGCCCAAACATTAACCCCACGCGAAATATGTGGAAGAAGCTACTTTTGAGGCCACGTGTTTCGCGGAAGTTACAAAAATACCCTTCGTGACTATAAGCCCCAGGCTACTCGAGGGAGTGTAGAACCTCGCTCGAGGTTGGCTGGGGGCCAATGAGCCCCAGGTAACTCGAGGTGGTGCAGGACCTCGCTCGAGGTTACCCAGGAGCCAATGAGTCCCAGGTAACTCGAGGGGGTGCAGGACATCGCTCGAGGTTATCCGAGGGTCAATGAGCCACAGGTAACTCGAGGCGGTGCAGGACCTTGCTCGAGGTTACCCAGGGGCCAATGAATCCCAGGTAACTCGAGGCGGTGCTGGATCTTGCTCGAGGTTACCCAGGGGCCAATGAGCCCCAGGTAACTCGAGGGGGCACAGGACCTTGCTCGAGGTTACCAAGGGGCCAATGAGTCCCATGTAACTAGAAGGGGTGCAGGACCTTGCTCGAGGCTACCCAGGGGCCAATGAGCCCCAGGTAACTCGAGAGAATGCGTTAAAGGTGAAGGACCTGAATGGCCCAAAATCTCACGGATTCGCAATATTAACATTCAATGATATTAAAACATGCTACCTTCTGTTTTCAAGGTATGTATTATTGCTGACTTACCCTAAACTCTAATGGCCTCTTTATATTGCTCTCACTAGTTTGTCTTACAATGTTGAGCTGACGCTATCCTTATTATAATTTGCAGATGCTAAGGTTTTACGTTGCTTTTGCTTCATTGATATGGATATAATGGCTATTTTGGGATTTTAATATTTTGATTATTTTTAGTAAATAAATGTGAGCCCAATTACAAGGGACGTATAATTTAATTAAGAATTCTATTAGATTTTAGGAAAGTTGCATGGTTTTACTAGTCCTTTTAAGGATTAGGTTTTACTTGTGGCAAAAAAAATTGTATTTTTTTGGTTAATATTGCTGCGGTTGCCACATAGGACCGCATCAATATATAAAAAAAATATTTTTTTAATATATTGCTGCGGTCCTACGTGGAAACCGCAACAATATTTGCTGTCAGGGCCATACATTATTTTTAAAAAGTGTCCATTAGACAATATTGCTGCGGTTTTGGGCTGGAACCGCAACAATATTGTCAATTTCTATTTTTTCTTTTCTTTTTGTGTGTGACTATACGCAGCAATATCACCGCAGCAAATAACATTTATTATACTAGTGTTGGAAACTTTTGAATGTATGGGTTGTAACATTTTATTGCAATACTACTTTGGGTTGAGTACAAATCTCTCATAAACAAATCATAGCAGCTACTTTATCAAATCGAATAACAATAGGACACAAAAATAATATTTTAATAATCAATTTGGGCACAATTTTTAAGAAAATGAAAAATATAGGTAATTAAGCCTAATGTACTATGTAATTTATTAGAGTAGGAGAGAAATGATTACTTAATAAAGTAAGAGTACCCTTTTAACAGTAAAAGGTCGGTTGGTGAATACTCTCTCCTGAGTAACAGTAAAAGGTCGGCTTTTCAGGCGATGTGCCGCGTTTCGACGCCAGACTCAGCTGAACTTTAGTCAAACCCGAAGAGTTAGTGGAGACTGGTCCAGGGAGCTGGTGTCTTTAGTCCTGGTGGGAGGCCTATTTTGTATACTATTGAGGGATTCCTGAGCCCGTCGGATGCTAACCGTCCCTTTTCAGGCATCTATATAAACAGAGGCAAGTACATTAGTTTGTCTCACTTGTACGCTCTGATCCTCTTGAGACCTCGCACTCTCTTACGCATGATCTCGAGAGCCTTGAAGGTCAGTTGCTATACTTCGAGTCGGGGATAGATCTCAAGAGCATTCTTTGATTAAGGTACGATCTTATCCTTTTGCTTCATTGTTCAACTTTTTAATGGACCGTTTTGGATGGAGCCCCCTGCTGAAGTATACTAGGGATGCCTCATCTAGCTCGGGGACCTCTCCTCCTTTGCTAGAACCTTTGTTCGATGGGATATTAATAGAGGGGGTCCCTGTGGTGTCGGCGGCCTTCGAGTGCCCTGACCCCACCCAGGTCTTCGACGCTCTATCGTACTCGAGTGACGATGCGTCTGTAGTGTCTGACGGGGGAAGAATTGATAACCCCCCGTATTCTGTCACCATTGCTCGACCCCGGGCCATTAGGAGTTACTTAGATGATCTTATCGATAGCTAGGTTGTTCGAGTGATGGAGGGAAGCAGTGAGGGCAATTCTCTTACCGCGAGCACGAGCGACAGAAATGAGACTGCGACTCTGCCTCGAGGGATAACTCATTTCCACCTTCGAGGGCCATTCATGGACTTCCTGACGGGAAACCTCCGCTTCCTCGAGAGCTCATACTTCATCAAACACCCCTACGCCCTTTATATACCGGAACCCACGGAGACTGTTTGTACCCCTTCGACGGGTTGTATCGCTCTATATACGACGCACCTCGAGCTAGGACTAAGGTGTCCCCTGGACCCGTTCATAGTCGATGTACTTTCCTCCTATGGCCAGGCTTTATGCCAGCTTATGCCTAATAGTGTGGGCTTGATGGTGGGCTTCTTGGTTATCTGCAACATGATGGGGGTGAAGCCATCGTTAGTACTTTGGCGGAATATGGTGAAGCTCGTCATCATGTCTGCCACCTCGAATGGAGAAGGTTGGTGGAGCTTCCAGGTCCGCCATCCTTACAAGATTGTTGGTATGATGT
Organism: Beta vulgaris subsp. vulgaris; assembly: GCF_026745355.1. Lineage (NCBI taxonomy): Eukaryota > Viridiplantae > Streptophyta > Magnoliopsida > Caryophyllales > Amaranthaceae > Beta > Beta vulgaris. The sequence goes on from NC_079202.1 coordinate 23,191,786, forward strand.
CCTCGAACCAACAGTTCTTTCGTTCCGAATTCATGTATGTATATCGGACTGAGTAGTGGGATTTTCTGGTGGTTCCCCTACTCGAGGGCCCAAACTTGTGGCTAAATAGATCAGTGCCTGGAATGACAGAGAACGAGGTTAGGGTAGCTATTTACTGCCAGTGCATCACTGTCATCGAGAGGGGTGATCGAAAGCAAGTTCCTCAGTACTGGAACCCGATGCAGATGACCTGAGCAATTAACATTTCTTGTCAGCGATGGGGTTGAGCCCCGCCTATCCCGAGGGTAGGGGCCTTGTGAGCTTAAGTCATTCGACCGCCATCCTTTCCTTTAAAATGATCCTAATTGTTTGTGTTGCCTTGCAGTCATAGCCCGTCAAGAACTTAGTGACGAGATGCAGAAATGGCTGACTGCCAACTAGAGGGTCCAGGAATAGCTCAAACTGAAGGTGTCGAAGGGAGACACACGGATACCTCGGGTCCCAAAGGTAACCCTCGTTTCCTTGTGTTTGTGCCATGTTTATTTTATTTCTTCTAACTCTCCCCCTTTTCAGGATCCCTCGAAGAGGCCAAAGATCCGTCCTCCTACTACATCGGCTATCGTCACCCCCCGAGGGGCGGACGAAAGGAGGGAGGTGGCCAAGGAAGACACTCTTAGGTCACAAGGGGATGCCCCTAGATCGAAGGGGAAGTCTATCGAGCTGCCAGGCATAGGGGTCATATCTCCCACTCGAGCAAATGACTATCCTGTCCCAAAAAAGAGGAAGACCTCAGAGCCAGAACCCGACACCCGGGATTTCACAGAGAACACCCTCAAGAAGGCTATCCTTTTTGATTCGGTGGTCAAGCGATTGATCTTGAGGCTAGACTTAAAAGCCATTCGAGCGCTCTTTGAAGAGGAGGAGGTCGAGCAGCTTCACTCCTCTTGGGTTGACGTAAGTTGGTCATTCTTGACTTGTTTATTTCTTATTTTGATATAGTGCCAATTCTTCTTTTATCTTTCAGCACTCGATACGCATGGCGGTGATGAGTCATCGTCAGACTGCTGGCTTCCGTAAGCTTCGAGAGGGCTGAAAGCTCAAACCGATCTTGCCGATGAGCGGGGTTAAGAGATCGAGAGGCTTAATAAGAGTCTCGAGGAGGAGAGAAAAAGCTGGGCCAAAGAGAAGGCTGCCTTGGAGGAAAAGGTCTGGGACTCGGTTAGCCAACGGGTAGCGTTTTGCATACCCGGGACCTCATAATCGAGGACTAGAAGGGCTCGAAGGCAGGCCAAGACATTGCGGCGGATATGGGACTGGAGGCAGCTGAGGTTGTCGCTCGAGAGGCTATGAAGAAGCTTCACGAGGCCTTCAAGAAGGTTCATCCTTTGGCCGATTGGGAGGAGGTCGAGGCGGAGTATAAGGCGGCCGTCGATGCCGAATTCCATGCGGGCGGTGACTCTGACGCAGAGTTCTAAGTGGATGATGCCATTGACGTCGGGGACCTTCTTGGAGGGGAGGAGGCTATCGAGATGCCCGACTCTCAAGGAGAAGAGGCCCATAAAGAGAACTCGAGGACGGGAGAGGACTCGAGTAGCTCCTCTACCTCTGAGACTGACGATGAAGAGGGTGTATCCGAGACTTCGGACAGCGACACCTCGAGCAGCTCTTCTTAACTTTGTACCTATCGTATCTTTTGCCTTTTGCATTGAATGTATCTAGCCGAGCCCTGAGTGGTTCTTAGGATGTAATGATTGTTTTAATGAAATCAAGATTCATTATTTTGCCCATCTTTCCATGACTCTTTTTCTTATGGTTAGTCATTCGATGCATGATAGACATCGAGGCTTAGGACTTCTCACTTAGGTTTGGAGTCCCCGCTGTCTCTTTGAAGAATCATAACCTACGCGAGCGCGTGGTGCGTGAGGATTCTTCCTGGGCTTTAACACGTGGGAGCCCATGGGAGGGCGAGTAATTAATGTCCTTTTTGGGGAACTGCCCTCTGACTTGCTTATAAGTACGGATGACAGTTTTGCAGAACTCATAATCCCATTCTGCACTTCTCTCTCTTCAACTTAATCCTTACCCCCTTCTTTCTTAATCTCGACCAACGATGTCTCAGCCCTTAATCACTGCCGAAGCCCTTCGAGCAGCTAAGCGGCGTAAGCTGCATAAGGCCGGCTCTAACTCATTTTTAGCTTCGAGGGCGGTACCAGGGGCCCCGACGGTGAAATTCGAGGCCGCACCTTGCATTGAGGGGGGAAAGCAGCTTCCCAGCCTCTTGGCTCCGAAGCTTGAACCAAAGGACTTTAAGGCTGACGTCTTGACGCCGGTTAAGGCGAGGACCCTCTTGCAGCTCCCACCTCGAGTGATGCGGTTACGAAGGCCTCGAAGAAGAGGCCTTGTTCTGAAGAAACCGCCAGGCTACCCTTCTCGACCCTCTCGAGGGCTGAAATGGCTGCGAGGTTTGTCAAGGCCTTGGAGCACCTTATGACCGAGATGGAAGAGATAGTGTACCTGACTCCCGATGGGCAGGAGGTCGAGGTTGTTAAGGCAACCATGACCGAGGTAAGCTTATTTAGTTTTATTATTTTGAACATTTTTGTTTTATGTTGCTAATATTCCCTTCTTTTGCCAGCTGTCGATCCGGGTGCTGGCCCTAGCTTGGAGGTCTTAGCCGGGGTTAGCCGCCGGAACTGCTTCGGGGGAGATATCCTAGGACGAGAGGAGTACTCTCGTCAGCCGACGGCACCTAGCTGAGATGCGGCTCTCGAAGGCCCAGGAGTTTATGGCCAAGTCTCTCAAGGCCTTTGAGGAGAAGAAGGCGGAGCTCGAGCACGCCGTCGAGGTTGTCGTATCGCAGAGGGAGTCTGCCAGCAAGAGGCACAAGAGGGCGGTCAAGAACTACAAGGAGGCCGATCAGCGGGCTAAGAGGGCTCGAAAGAATGCTCAGGAGGCTATTGCCACGGCCCGGGAGTGCCGGGAGGCAGTAGTCATCGACTGGAAGGCCTCCGATGATGGGAGAACCTTCCTCGAGGATGCCTCTCTACATACCTTTGAAATAGGGCAGGCCGAGGCTCTTCGCAAGGTGCGGTTGGTCCTCGAGAGGATTGCCCCCAGTCTCTCCTAGGCTAAGATCGAGGAAGGTGTTAAGACACTTTCCCAGGAGGAAGGAGCTGCTGAGGCCGCTCTAGTCGAGGGTCAAGCTCCTCCTCCTGCCAATCTCGAGGGATGAACCCCGGCTCTTCCTTCTTTTCTTCCTGCCCCTCCTTTTTCTCTTCCTTCTCCCCAGGTTGTTCTTTCTTTTCTTATGTCTCCTACCAGGGTTAATGTTGAACCCTTGAGCTTTCTTATTCGATTTAGGTTCTTTCTCAAACTTGTAGTGTAGTAACTTCGATAGCTTGTACCATGATTAATGGAATAAAATTTGATTTGTTGTTTCCAAGTTTGTGCCTTCGAGCTTTTTGTATGTTTTCATATTTAGATCGAAATGCATGCTGGCCGAGGAAACTCGAGGCATTTTACTTAACAAACATTATACTCTATTTGCAAGTATTTATAAGGAAACCACTATTATAATATATAATGCCTCAAAATAAAGGCAAGTGACTTATGTCACGTTACAAAAATCGACATGCTTTAAGGTCTAGTGCCTTGTAAAGTCTTTACAAAATAAGTGCCTATGTGGTATGCCCCCAAGCTCGAGGGACAAACCTTTAGACATAAAATTTTCGGAGATTATCCGTGTTCCAAGGTCGAGGAAGGGGGCGCCCCTCCTGATCTTCTAAGCGGTAAGTGCCTGGGCTGACTATCGAGGTAACTCGATACGGACCTTTCTAGTTTGACTGCAGCTTACGCAAGTTAGGTCGTCGCCAAGTTGCTTCAAATTTCCTTATTACCTAGTCATTGACTTGGAAGGGCCGGTGCTTAACTCGACAGTTAAATAACCGAGTGAGTTTGAGTTTGTAGGAAATGACCCTTAGGAGTGTCGTGCCTCGAGTCTCTGGGAACCAATCGAGGTTAATCTTCTTCTCCTCCTCATTAAGGTCGTGATCGTAGAATGTGATCCGGGGCGATGGGATGCCCAATTCGATAGGTAGGACAGCCTCGCTACCATATACCAAGTTGAATGGTGAATGGCCTGTTGCTTCTCGAACAGTCGTTCTTGTCGACCAAAGAATTCCCGGTAGGTCATCAATCCATGAAACTTTGGCTGCCTGGAGCATTGTTTTTAGTCCTTTTAAGACTACTTTGTTAGCTACTTCCGCCTGTCCGTTAGTCTGAGGTCGACTAACGGCGGAGAATCTGGTTTCGATTCCAAACTTGGAACAATGGTCGCGAGTAGGGCCACTGTTAAATTGCCGACCATTGTCTGATGTAAGAACTCGAGGGACCCCAAATCGGGTGATGAAGTGCTGCCAAATGAATTGCTGAACTTGTTTATCAGTGATCGAGGCCAGAGGCGCTGCCTCGACCCATTTTGTGAAATAGTCGACCGCTACAAGCAAGAACCTCCGTTGTCCTGAGGCTGGAGGGAAAGGTCCGAGAAGATCCATACCCCACATGTCGAAGGGGAGAGGTGCTTGGATAGTGCTCAAGGAGCTGGCAACTTGGTCAGGAAGGTTGGCGTGCATCTAACAATCCCTGTACTTCTGAACCATTGTCGAAGCGTCTTCCCTCATGGTGGGCCAGTAGTAACCTGCTCGAAGAGCTTTGGCTGTGATGGTTCGAGCCCCTTGATGACTTCCACATGCCCCCTGGTGTATTTGTCGGAGGATATAGTCCTCTTCTTGGGGGTGAGGCAGCGGAGAAGTGGATGGGTGAACGATTTTTTATACAAGTGCACGCCTCCGGACTTTTTCGGGGAGGATACCATCTCGAGTGAAAGATAGAATTTTATCTATCCAAGTCGAACTCCTGTCTAGGGTTGTTATCCTCAAGTTAAAACTTGGTGCCTTCAAAACTTCCCACATGATGGGTCGTGGTAAGAGATCCTCTGCTGAACTTGCTAATCTCGACAAAGCGTCTGCTTGCTGATTCTCATATCGAGGGATGTGAGCTATCGTGAAGAGTGATAGGGCAGAGATTTCTTCCTTTATTTTCTTCAGATACATCTTCATGTTGTCTTCTTTAGCCTCGAATTCTCCTGTCACTTGTCCAACGATGAGCTGGGAATCAGAGTAGGCCTTAAGCTCTCGGACGTCGGCCGTCTTGCAGAGTTGAATACCGAGGAGCAATGCTTCATATTCGGCCTCGTTATTTGAGTCAGCAAAGTTGAACTTTATTGTGTATCCTGTTATGTTGCTTTGTGGATCGAGGATCAAAAGCCCGGTGCCGCATCCTGCTTTGGATGACCACCCATCGACAAATAGGTTCTGTTTATGCTAAATTTATCGCTAACGATGAAATTGAAGTTTGTGGGACGTGTCAACCAGATAATGTTAAGGTCAATGCGACGAAAGAATACAACGGGGAGTCAAAGGGGATGAACACACAAAAATGGTGACGCGGAAAACCCCAATGAAGATGGGTAAAAACCGCGGGTGGTTAGCTAGAGATCCACCAAACTAATATCGTTCACTATCTTTCTTTGTGACCGAGTGTCGTTTACAAGAATGCCAAGTTCACCTTAGTGTCTTTCTCACTATGTTGCGTAAAAAACATGAAAATGACCTCTCTCTCTCTCTCTCTCTTTTATATGCCTTTTCTTTCCTTTGGCTCTTTCCCAACGAATACAACAATGAATCTACTCATTATTACATTGATTTCCTTGCTTGAATCACGACAATCTCCTTCACTTATAGGCCAACGTCTTGACCCACGCTCCGTAACGGCTGAATTTATGGCTGGTTAAACTCTTCCCTTATTTAGCCAGACCGTTACTCATTTAATGTTCCAGCTTCAAATTCCACGTTGCCTGCTACGTCTTCGGGTCTAATTTTCTTCGTCACTGTGCCGTAGGTTGTCATGTCATCGTGTCATTACGTCCTTGCATCAATGTCAGCCTGTAAAAAATTCAGCCATAACAGTTTGCCCCCAATTGTTGAAATCGGGGTGACACAAAGCCCATGAGACAATTGTAAAAAATTCCTTTAAATTAATCAAAGAAGTTCTGTCTAAATCGTTAGGAGATCAAAAAATCATAAGCTAAATCTTTGCATTTGTCAGTTTTTAGAAAAAATTTCGAAGGGAACATAAGGAAGGAAAGGAAATCCTCTCGAACGGTTTATCTTTGGCAACTCAAGAGTCGCCAACTGCAAAAAGGTAGTTTTTTTTGTTTAAAATGTCGTTTTAATTATAACCGTTGGTCCCATTGTCATGATTACTTTTAGTTGGCATAAATAACTAAGGCGGTTTTTAAACAACTCAATCCCCACTTCCAATTTAATCAAATCTTTCTCTCTCTTTAAGTAAGGCAACTTCCTTAACTCTCTTTATTCTCTCCGCCGGGAAATCGATCGCTGACACCAGGTAACTTCGCATTTTCTCGCTCATTTTTTTCCTTTGATTCGCTCTATCTTTTCTTCTTCTACCGTTCTCATGGCTCCAAGTAGACGCAGTATTAGGACTTTTGTGAAAAATCAAGAGAAGTCGAAAGGAAAGGAGAAAGCTGTAGAATTAAGGGTAGAGAATGAGGACGAACTGTCAACAAGGTCAGAAGAGGACCTTTTAAGGTTTTTCGACTTAGGAAATTTGCCTGAGAGTACTGTCATTAGGAATGCCGAACCTGACGAACCCCCAGAATCGTGTCCCCTAAATGGGTAGTGCTTTACGAATACCCTTTCAAAATAGGTCTTAGGCTTCCTTTTACCCCCCTGGCAAGGGATTTGATGCAGATTTACCAGATCAGTCCTGGACAAATCATGCCCCAAGTCTAGAGGATTCTTAGCGTCATCGACAGGGTGACAACGTCTTGGGAAGAGGCCTTCACCCTTCACGACCTACTGTTACACTATGAAATTAGGGTTATAGCAAAAAATAGGATAGCTCTACATGCAAAAGCGAGGTTAGAACCTCTGGTCGGGGGAATTCAGTCAAACGATAGGGGTTGGAAGAACAAGTTTGTTTTTGTGAAGAGGTCGTCGTTAGGGGAAGCCGGGGCGTCTCTGGTCGGTGGTGGAATACCGAAGGTGTGTTAATTTCCAGTTTTTCTAAGTTCGCGACGTGTCGTTAACACCATTCTTACATCGTTTCTTCTGCAGTTCTTAATCCAAAACTATTGTCGCATCGCGACGAGTCTCTGTGACAAGTTTCTGAAGGTGTCAGAGGACGACAGGCAGTTCAGAAGGGTTCTCTTTCCTTCTCAGGATAGTTGTTCATCTATGGCATCTAGTTAGTCCATCTGTCTTTTATTTCTAAGTAGGATTCTCTAAGGAAGGTCCTTGCGTTACTAACTTGCTCTGGTATTCTTGGACAGGTTCATCACAGTCGCGTCCTAGGGGGAGTTTGGACGGTCAAGCGCTAGCTAAGATGCTGCGCAAACGTAAGAGGGAATCTTCTGCTGACGTGACGTCCCTATCGTCAGCATCAGCAAAGAAGGACACGATGGTCGTCGTCCATTTGGACGATGAACAGGACGTCGCGTCCAAGACGCACAAAACTGATTTTTTGGTCCCTCCAGACAAGAGTGGGCCTTCCTACTCTGTGACCGTCCCAAGTGACTTCATGTCGTTGGAACGGTCCATATGGCCTGAAGCAGACATGTTCCTCTTTCCCAGCGCAATGGAAAGGATCAAGGAACATACTCTTCCTCGCATGATGTCGGATGGGCTGGAACTCCTATTTCAGGTATAAACTTCCGACTTCCCTTTTTAAACATTATGCCTTTTTATGACTATAGCTTGCGACTCTCTAAATGACACGTATCTTATTTTTTTTTTGTGCAGTCTTCTCAACATCTCCTGATGGCTAAGAGGGAGATCTCCTCTCTGCTGAAAGGTCATCTGACCATGAAACAGAGAATGGAGAAGGCTGAGTTGGACACAAAGTCCAAGAGCGATGAGGTGGAGTCCTGCAAGAAGGCCATGGAGGACATGAAGAAGTCTTTGCAGAAGAACGGGGAGGAGCTGGAAGAGATAAGGCTGAGGGCAACTAGGTTGGAGGAGTCTTCTCATCTGGAGATCTCGACGCTCCAAGCGAGCGTCGACGCACAGAAGAACGAGCTGGACATGCTCGAGGCTGAGGTGACGATTAGGGTTAGGGCGAAGCTGATGTACCAGTTCCTAATGAAGAAGACAACATCCTGGACGCCGCAAAAGGACATCGACCTATACATCCAATTCATGGGGTCAATGAAAGATCTTATGGATGAGGAGGACTTAGCTGCGACGGCGAATTCCACATCAAAGGCTGATGAAAACGCCCCGTCTTGTGCTAGGTTCATAGCGTCAGATGTGCCTGCTGACCCTGAGACTAAGAAGGAAGCTCGAGCCACTGTCTTGCCAGCTGAAACGTCAGAGGAGAAGGAAGCTGAGAAGGTCTCTGACGTTTAATCTCCTAGTCCCTTATGTCATGCCTCTTATCCTTTAAACTTTTTTAATCAAACTGTGTTTTAAGTCACTCAAGGGAGTGACTGTTTGTATTATACTTTTGGGTCACCTAAGGGGGTGACCATAACTTTTAAATTACAAATCGTCGTACTTTTTGGGTCGCCTCTGGGGGTGATCATTTAGTACGTTGCTTCTGAAAAAATTTCTTATCATAGATAATCTTATGTCTCTGCTGTGTGTCACATGCATGTGTCCTGGTCGCTATTCTGACGTTTCTAAAGGATTAACCAGGCGTTCTATAGGCCATCCTTGGTCGCTCAGACGTATCGCTTGGACTTAGTAAGAGTCATAATTAGTCATACGGACGTATCATTTGGACTCAATAAAAGTCATAATCGATCGTTCAGACGCGCCGTTTGGATTAATCGACTTTCTAGAATACACATAGGAAATACACAAAACTTACATTTGCCCGTCAGGGGGATGGCTGAAATGTCACCAATAACTATGATTTTAAAATGACTGTACCCTTGTCGTTGCGTCGGCTGAGATAATGGTGGAAGTCATTGGGACGTTTATGAGTTGAATGTGGACAACTTGCTTGCAACTTCAACAAGTACCCAGTGAGAGAACACTATGGTCGCTAATCATCTAGCGACCCAATTATAACATTGCCAACCAATCCACCTCTCTATGTATATATGTTTTTTTTTTTTTTTTGATTGAAAATGAAAACAAAGCTCGCCACTTGGCTTTCAAAAGTAGTATCGTTTGAGGTGCGTGGCATTCCAACTGCGAGGTACTGAGCTTCCGTCATGTCGAACCAATTGGTAGGCTCCATGGCCTACCACTTTACTGATTTGGTATGGCCCTTCCCACTTCTGTGCTAGTTTGCCAGCGTTAGCCTCTTGTGTGTTTTGGAACACTTTTCTTAGGACCCAATCTCCTTCGACGAAGGACTTGGCTTGAACGTTTTTGTTGAAGCTCCTCGCTACTATTTGCTGCTGTGCTGCCATGCGCACCAGCGCTGCATAGTGCAATTCCTCAATGGTATCTAGGTCGTTGATCAATTCGTCGCGTTTCCGTGGTTCCGTCGCTAGGCTGCACCTCGCAGTCGGGACGCTCACCTCTGTTGGCAGGACAACCTCACAACCATAGACTAATGAGAACGGAGTTTGTCCGGTGGCAGGACAACCTCTTGGTTGTGAGCCGTTTCTTCAAAGAGTCAATGATCGCTTTGTTGCTGGATTCGGCCTCTCCATTAGCTTGCGGGTATCTTGGTGTTGACGTTAGCAACGCTATGCCCCGCTCATCGCAGAAGCGTCTTGTTTCGTTGCTAATGAACTGCGACCCGTTGTCGCATACTATCTCGGACGGGACACCAAATCTGCAAATGATGTTAGTGTATATAAAGGAGATCACTTCCTTATCATGTACCTGCTGAAATGATCCTGCCTCAATCCACTTAGAAAAATAGTCAGTTAGTGCCAACATAAAGACCTTCTGTCCTGGGGTGGAGGTAACTTACCAACTATGTCCATGCCCCAACTTCATGAAAGGCCAAGGTTTGTGCGTCATACCTGCATGTCGTTGACAACTATCACATTTGGCGACATACCTTGTTGCGTCCTTCCTCATTGTCGGCCAATAATAGCCCATGCGCAATACTCTATTAGATAAGCTGCGCCCTCCTGAATGATTCCCACAGGTGTATGCATGTCCTTCAGGACTTGCCCCCACTGCTCCTTTTCCAAACAACGTAGGTAGGGGCCTGTGGCGGACCGTTTGAAGAGTACTCCCTGAATGAGGACGTATCGCGCTGCCTTGAATCGCATTCTGCGTGCCTCCGCCTTATCTGTTGGGAGTACATCATTAGCAAGGAAATCATAAAATGGTTTTGTCCAACTGACACTTACCTCGTCATCATCGGGATTACTTCCTGACGCGGGACCGTCTATATTATTGATGACCCCACGACTGTCTCGAAGTTGGTCGGTCGTGGTTGCGACAACGTCTCCAATATTTTTAGCGATGGCAGGGTTTGTTAAGTGAACAATAGGGACAGACGTAAACGAAACGTCCCTTGAAGAAGATCCGAGGTTGGCCAATGCATCCGCTTGTTTATTTTGATCCCTAGGTATCTGCAAAATATCGAACGAATTAAATACTTTACTTTTACTCTGAGCTATTTCCAGATACATGGCCATTTTAGAGTCTTTTGCTGCGGATTCGCCTTTGACTTGGCTGACTATCAGCAGTGAATCACTGAAGACTTTCAACACTTTCGCTTCCATGTCTTCTGCTAACGTCATTCCGGCTATGAGCGCCTCGTATTCGGCTTCGTTATTCGTCGCTCTAAATTCACAGCAAATGGCTCGTACTACCTGGCCCCCCTGCGGTGACTTTAGCACAATGCCTAGACCTGCGCCACGAAAATTAGAAGATCCATCGACGAACAATATCCAGTAGTCGTCGTTTACTTGGTTAATCCTTGCAACTTCGTCGTCTGCGAGCTATCTAGCTCTGGGCTAAAGTCCGCCACAAAATCTGCAAAGCTTGTGACTTGACAGCAGTTCTTGGATGAAACTGGATGTCGTACGCGCTGAGTGCTATTGCCCACTTGCTCATGCAACCTGTCAATTCCGGATGTCGCAAAACAGACTTGATAGGATAATTAGTCATTACGATTACAGTATGCGTTTCAAAATAATGTCTAAGCTTCTTAACAACTACGACTATAGCTAAGATGAGTTTTTCTAATGAAGAATACCTGGTCTCCGCGTCTAGCAGAGACTTACTGACATAGTAAATTGGTAGCTGCTGGCTCTCTGCCTCCTGCGTCAGGACAACGCTGACGGACACGTTACTTACCGCGAGATAGAGCTGCAACGTTTCCCCAATGTTTGGCTTTGACAGCAATGGCGGCGTCGCCAACTAGTTTTTCAGCTTTTGCAACGCATCTTCATGTTGTTGCGTCCATGCGAAGCCCTTGTTCTTTCTCAGGTGGTCATAAAACAGATGACACTTCTCAGATGACCGGGATATGAAACGATTTAGTGCGGCCACGCGACCGGTCAACTTTTGTACTTCCTTGACTCTTCGTGGGGACTAAATGTTGATGATGGCTTTGATTTGATCTTGGCTGGCCTCAATTCCCGCGCTGCATCACGACGTACCCTAGAAATTTTCCTGCGGACACTCCAAAGGTGCACTTAGTAGGATTTAATTTCATGCCATACCTTCGTAATACGTCGAAAGCCTCCGACAGGTGTTGAATGTGATCGTCGCTCGCTTGGATTTGACGAGCATATCATCGATGTACACTTCCATGGTGTCACCCAGTTGATCTTTAAACATTTGATTAACTAGTCGCTGATACGTGGCACCTGCATTTTTCAAACCAAAAGGCATAACCTTGTAACAATATATACTTTATCAGTGACAAACGCGGTCTTTTCCTGGTCGTCCGGATGCATCAATATTTGGTTGTACCCGGAATACGCGTCCATGAACGTTAAAAGCTCGTGACCGGCCGTCGCGTCGACCATTGCATCTATATGAGGAAGAGGAAACGGATCCTTAGGACATGCTTTGTTTAGGTCTGTGAAGTCGATGCAGACTCTCCACTTTCCGTTCTTTTTGCTGACCACCACGACTTAGCTAACCAATCTGGGTATTTTACTTCGCGGATCTTTCCGGTATCGATCAATTTCTGGACCTCATCATTGATGACCTGGTTCCTTTCAGGAGCGAACTTGCGTCTTTTCTGCTTCACAGGCTTGTGAGCGGGATCGACGTTGAGCTTATGCGTGATAACGTCAGGACTGATACTGTCATATCTTCATGGGACCAAGCAAAACAATCTTGGTTAGCTTTCAAGAAATCGATTAACTGACCTCGTATCTCCTGTGAAATGTCGCTCCGATTCGAACGACGCGATCGGGATGGATGGATCGAGCTAACTTCATCCACGTCCTGCTCGCTGGGCGCGCGGGTGCTACCCATCCTTTAATTGCTAGATAGCTGCCTTTGGGGGCTTGAGCGACGAACTATAGCATTCCCTTGCAGACTTCTGCTCGCCCTTTATTTCTTGGACCCCCATTTGGTAGGAAACTTCAGCGACTGATGATAGGTTGAAGGGACGACCTTCATCTTGTGTATCCATGGGTACCGAGAATGATGTTGTATGCTGACGGGCAATCTACGGCGTTGAACCTGGTTGGGAGGTTGATGCCTTTGGCTAGCGTCGGCAGCGTGATCTCCCCGACCGTATGTTGGGCCTCTCCACTGAAACCTACTAAAACAGTAGATTTTTTAGTAATATCTTTATCACACAGACCCATACCTTCGAGGGCGCTTTTGAATATGATGTTGGTTGAGCTGTCCCCATCGACCAACACTCGCTTCAACAGGCAGTTGCTGACAGTCAGGGATATGACTAATCCGTCATGATGCTCCACGTCGCAGACGTCGTCGTCATCAAAGGTTATGGCCATCGCTTCGAGCTTGCGCTCCTCGGCTGACCTGCAAGATTTATAAACGGCGGCGAGGGGACCCTCTCTTACTAGCCTTTTGGCTGCGGAATACGTTAGTCCACATACATCAGATCCACCAGAAATGACGTTAATTACCTTTACGTGTGCGGGCGACGCAGGAGGGTCGGATTGCGCGATGTTTTTCCCAAAGGACGCTTTACCTTTGTCGCTCATAAGGTCCTTAAGATGCTCCTTATTGAGCATGAACGCGACTTCGCGTCGCAACGCAATGCACTCCTCTGTCTTATGCCCATGATCATGATGGAACTTACACCATTTTGACTGATCTTTTTGCGCCTCAGGGCGGTCGCTCTTCTTCGGCCAACGAACTGGCGCTCCGATTCTAGCTAAGGCATTCACTACGCCTCTGACGTTGACGGAGAACCCGTAGGAATCTAAGGCAGGGAAGGTTGGCGACTCCGTCCTTGTGCTGTTACCTGCACTTTCTGCGATGTTAGTAATATTGTTTACCTGGTTTGAACGGCTGTAGGGGTGACTTCGCCAGTTGTTCTTCTTAGGGACGAAGGCCTTCCGATCAACGGGAGTATCCGGCGCGCATCGTGTGGATATGGTGTTGAGGATGGCGTCGTCTTCCTCCAACCTCATTTGTGCTAATGCTCGCGACTTGACTTCCTCGAACGTCTGGCACGGGTACTTCGTCAGGCGATTGTATAGCTTCAACCGCAAGATTAGTCCTTTCCTGAAACATTCAATAGCAGTCTTAGTATCAAGATTTTTAAGCTAATCATTTCTTTGTTAAAGCGATTATAATAATCGGAACGGATTCTTTGGGTCCCTGCACGACGCCATATAGGTCGCTCGTTTGCTTTTCCAGGCTGCGACTGCCTTCAAACTTCTCATAGAACTTATTGACGAGGGTGGAGAAATTGCCAATGCTTCCTCGCTTGAGAGATCCCAACCACTTGAGAGCGGGACCGGTGAGCGTGGCTCCGAACGACTTGCACATGCATGCCTCTACTAGATGCCAGGGGATCGATGCTTGCCACATCCGCTGTTTGTATTGCGTGATGTTGTCGCCCGGATCGGTTGAACCATCATAAGAAGCAGCTAGGGTAGGCAGATTGAGCTTTTTGGGGAGCACGGCTCTTGAGATCCTATCAACGAACGGTGACTCTGCGTAGCCGTCGGGGTGCTCCACGATGCCTGGTGTTGGGGCTCCGGGGAGCTGGGACATGAGCTTCATCAAGCGCCTGTTCTGCTTTTCGATCTGAGTTAGGCGCTTCGTCATAAGGTTTGTTTCTTCTCCACCTTGGTCGTTTCCTTCATTGTTCAAGGGCTCTTCGTCCTCGGGCTCTTCATCATTTTCAGGTTCTTCGTCATCCGACTCAGAGAGATTCCCCATATAAGGGATGTCGTTCAGATTTTCTCGACGTCGGGCTTTCGAGGCCTTGGACGATGCTAACTCCTCTTGTAATTTCTGGATCCTCTCTTGCGATGTCGCAAAGTCGGTAGTTAGACGCTCGTTAACTTGCCTCATTTCGAGCATCTCTGCTCTCATTTGCTCGTACTGCCTTTGCATTTCCTCGAGGTTAGGTGTTTCTCCCATTTGACAGATTTTGAATAGTAGATGGTCTGGTTAGGCCCCACGGTGGGCGCCAAATTGTTTATGCTAAAATTTATCGCTAACGATGAAATTAAAGTTTGTGGGACGTGTCAACCAGATAATATTAAGGTCAATGCGACGAAAGAATACAAAGGGGAGTCAAAGGGGATGAACACACAAAAATGGTGACGCAGAAAACCCCAATGAAGATGGGTAAAAACCGCGGGTGGTTAGAGATCCACAAAAACTAATATCGTTCACTATCTTTCTTTGTGACTGAGTGTCGTTTACAAGAATGCTAAGTTCACCTTAGTGTCTTTCTCACAATGTTGCGTAAAAAACATGAAAATGACCTCTCTCTCTCTTTTATATGCCTTTTCTTTCCTTTGGCTCTTTCCCAACGAATACAACAATAAATCTACTCATTATTACATTGATTTCCTTGCTTGAATCACGGCGATCTCCTTCACTTATGGGCCAACGTCTTAACCCACGCTCCTTAACGGCTGAATTTATGGCTGGTTAAAGTCTTCCCTTATTTAGCCAGACCGTTACTCATTTACTGTTCCAGCTTCAAATTCCACGTTGCCTGCTACGTCTTCGGGTCTAATTTTCTTCGTCACTGTGCCGTAGGTTGTCACGTCATCATATCATTACGTCCTTGCGTCAATGTCAACCTGTAAAAAATTCAGCCATAACAGGTTCCATGAAGCTTCCTCGGCAGGCTCAGGTCGGGAAGTGCATTCTGCTATAAAGTCAGCTAGGGCCTGTGCTTTGATGGCACGTCGGGGCTCGAATTCTATGCCGAAATCTGATATTTGGTTGGACCAGTCAGTTACCCTGCTCGACTGAATCTTTCCTTCAAGTACTTTCCGGATCGGCTGACTTGTGAGAACTTTGATAGGGTGAGCTTGAAACTAAGGCTTAAGCTTCCGAGTGGCTAGCACCAAGGCAAAGATCATCTTCTCGATGCGAGGATACTTGGATTCCGCGCCTCAAAAGGCATGACTTACAAAGTACACCGGATGCTGGTTTTTCTCGCGCTTAGCCACGAGGACCGCGCTAAGGGCGTGTTCAGATACTGCAAGATATACGAAGAGTGTCTCTCCTGGTAAAGGTGAGACTAGCTTGGGAAGGCTGGCTAGGTGGGATTTGAGCTTTTGGAATGCTTCTTCTGCAGATTTGTCCCATTCGAATGTCGAGTGTTTTAGAGCTCGAAAGCAATAGAGGCTCTTGTTGCCAGATCGAGAGAGGAACCGCCCCAAGGCCGCCATGCAGCCGGTTGGGAGCTAGACTTCTTTGACAATTCGAGGACTCTTCATTTCGATGATGGCCTGAATTTTGTCGGGATCAGCCTCTATCCCCCTTTCGTCGACAAGGAACCCGAGACATTTTCCTCCTTTTACGCCGAAGACACATTTCTTCTGATTCAGCTTCATGTTGTAAGTGCGTAGGGTGGAGAGTGTTTTCCTAAGATCGGAGACCTCTACATTTCGCCCGATCTGCTTCTCGAACAATTTGTTCACGAAGTGCTGATAGGTAGCTCCGGCGTTCTTGAGACCGAAAGGCATTACTTTGTAGCAATAAACCCCTGAGCTCGTGGTGAAAGCAGTGTGTACCTGGTCTTCTGCGGCCATCAGGATCTGGTGATATCCCGCATTTGCGTCCATGAAACCGAACAATGCATGACCTACCGTTGAGTCTACCAGCCTATCAATCTTTGGTAGAGGGAAATCGTCCTTTGGACAGGCCTTGTTCAGGTCTGTGAAGTCGACACACATTCTCCAGCCCCCATTTCGCTTTCGGACCAGGACTACATTGGCGAGCCATTCGGCGTATTGGCATTCTCGAACAAAACATGTGGCTAACAGCTTCTTCACCTCCTCGGAAGCAGCCGCACTTCTCTCGACCCCTTGATGCCTAAGATTTTGCTTGATCGGCCTGCACCCTTCTCGAATGTTTAGCCGATGGACCATAAGCTGGGGATCGATTCCGGGCATTTCGTCGACGGTGTAGGCAAACATATCTTGAAACTCTTTGATGACTTCAATGATTTGAGCCCTTGTCTCTTCAGAGACCTACTTGCCGATTCGGACTGTCCGGCCTCTTTTATCATTAATGCACACCTCTTCATCCCTATCTGCGGGTCTCCATCTCTGCTTAGGCACTTTCTCTTTCGAGTGGCTTCTCCATCTCTGCTTTTTTAACTGTTGACATAACATTCTCGGGCGGACTTCTGGTCCCCAAATAGTCGGGCGACCTTCCCATCGTCGCCCTCGAACTGCAGAGCAGCTGGTATGTCGAGATGGCTGCTTTGACTTTGTTGAGTGTGGGGCGCCCTATGATCACATTGTAGGGGAGGCTGGTGTCGACTACCAGATAGTCGACGACCACATTTCAACCCGCCCCTTTCTCCCCCATTAGAGTAGGGAGCTTGATTGAGCCGAGAGGGTGGACAGACTGTCCATCGAACCCTACCAATGGTTGGTTGATAGGTGTGAGATCCTTTTCTTGATACTTTAATTTCCTTAGGAAGTCCATGGTGATGATGTCCATGGAGCTACCGTTGTCTATCAGAACTCGACCTACCCGCAGATAAGCTATTTTCATCTCGACAACCAAGGGGTCGTCATGCAGGGTTTGAATGGGTCGATGGTTGTCCTTGAAGTTCATAGTTGGGCATGCTGCTGAAAAGGCTATATCAGTCCCGTTCTTCAGGGTGTATAGATGCTTTTTTTAAGAACGGCTGGTTAAGCCGCCCGAGGCGAATCCTCCGGCGATGACTTGACATAGTCTGCTGTCTCGTCGCTCCGTGTTTGCTTTTCCTTCCGGGGTTCTGCTTTCTTTTCCTTCGGGTCCTTCAGGTATCGATTCAATTTTCCTTCATCGGCTAGTTTGTCTAGCGCTCTCTTCAGTTCTCGATAGTCACGGGTCGTGTGACCGCAGTCATGGTGATACTCGCCCCAGAGTCTCTTATCCCTCTTGTTGAGGGACGTTCAGATAGGATTAGGCTTCGGTAGGGTGTACTTGCCCTTGATATCCAGGTAGATTTCTCTCCGATTCAAATTATACCAAGGGTCGTGCCCATTGTCCTCTAGTCGGGGTTGCTTGTCTTCTTCTTTTCGAGCGACATCCCTTGAGTTGTCCGCTCGAGGTGTATATTCATGCTTTCTTTTGCCGGCAGTGGGTTCCTCGTGTGTCTTGCAGATATCGAAGGCT
Organism: Beta vulgaris subsp. vulgaris; assembly: GCF_026745355.1. Classification (NCBI taxonomy): domain Eukaryota; kingdom Viridiplantae; phylum Streptophyta; class Magnoliopsida; order Caryophyllales; family Amaranthaceae; genus Beta; species Beta vulgaris. Next base: position 23,209,569 of record NC_079202.1, read on the forward strand.
TGGATGAACTTCTGGGCGAGGTTCATAGCCTCTGAGAACGACAAGGCCTCGCTTTCTGCGAGCTTCAGTTTGAACCTACTTGAAGGATACAACCCTGACATGAGCGTAGTGAATGCGACACTGTCTTGAAGATCCGAGACCTTAAGTGACTCCTTATTGAACCTCCTGATGTAATCCGCCAAGTCTTCATCCCTCTGTTGCCTGATAGACATGAGGTGGATGCTTGTCTTTTGGTGCCTTCGACGGCTATGAAATTCTGCTTGAAGGCTATTTCGAGAGCCGCAAAGCTCGATATGCTTCCAGAGGGGAGCTCTGTGAACCAGGTTAGGGCCAACCCTTTTAGGGTAGTTGGGAAGAACTTACACCACGCGGCCTCGCTGCTTGTCTACACACTCATCTGTGCTTTGAAGGCTGCTAGATGATCGATGGGGTTCGTAGTCCCGTCGTAATGGTCGATTGGAGGAACCTTACCCTGTCTAGGGATGTGAGCCCTCATGATATTCTCCTCGAAGGGGGTCACGAAACCTAGGTTGCCCATCTGAACATCGGATTCGTGGCTGGACTCAGAGCTGCTCGACGCCCGCTCCCTTTCTCGATGGCCCCACTGTTGTCGAGGGTCTCTCTCTTTTCGAGGTTCCCTCCGCTCTCGGGGATCCCTCTGCTCTCGTGGTTCCCTCTGCTCATGAGACTCCCTTTGGGATGGGAGGGGTGTTCCTTGCTTTGGATTGTGCTCGCTTTTCGTTCAAGACCTCCCGGGCATCATGACTACCATTCCGGAAGTGCCGCTCGTTAATTACATGCCTTGCGTCCCTCTTGCCATAGGCAACCTGAGCTGACTTTCGAGGTGCTCGAGGTGAACTTGGCGGATCGAGGGCTATGACCTGAGGTTGGTTGAGATGTCTGACTTGGTTCTGGCCACGATCAGTCGAGGCATGGAGAGAAGGGGAGGTCTGTTCGAGGTTCCTTCTCCTCCTGCCTGGAAGTTCAATATCAGGGCCCGAAGGCTGCGCTCGAAGTTGTCACTTAGGCGATCTGCCAATTGCTGGAGGTCTTGTTGAGTGACCGGGTTAGGGCTGGTCTGCTCATATCGAGGGGGCTCAGCTTGAGTTTGAACTGTTCTTAATCGAGGTGCCCCAGTGTTGGCGGGGCACTGGTATCCTCTCGAGGGTGAACCTCCTCGAGGACGTGCTGGTGGCGAGATGACAAGACGGCAGCCCGTCGAGGATTCTCTGCCGTCTCGTCAGCCACCTCGTGGGACGGTGCCCTTGAATGGTGAGATGGGACGAGGGTCCACAGACGGCGCCAACCTGTTTCGGGTAAAAACTTGTATTATGTGGGATGGATCGAGGTTAGGATGAAGTGAGGGTCGGATGCTCGAAGATTGCAGGAAGACCTGCACAGGACGAGAGTTTGACTACCCCGGGGGTGGTTCCGGGATCGCCCCTCCGACGATCAAGTCAGTTGGTGTGTATTAATCGGCTTTGTAAAGTATTTTGTCCAGAAGTTATTACCTTACTTAATGAGGACCCGTTCCATATTTATAGGTGTTGAAACGTGTAAGAAAATCCTTGCTAGGTTGGCATAGGATTCTAGACCGGTGCGTCTCACTGAGGGCTTGCCATGCTGGAACGTGTGGTGGCCCACTAGGGCTTAAATGGGCCCAAACAATAACTAATAATCTGATTTCTTTTACTAACTTTATACCTTACTTATACTTACAAAACTTAAATCAGATTTACAACTTAAATCAATTTTACAAACTTAATCGATTAATAATTCACTCTAATTACAACTTAATAAAATTACAACTTAATATTTATAGAAATCAGATTATACAATATTAAGTGCTTAAAAGGAAAATCATATTATTTACATATTTTTTTATACCACTCCGTCTCGCCGGCGTCAAACACCAGCAACCGACTCCGGCAGCGATGCAACCAGCCTTGAGCCTCGAATCACAAACTTCGCGCGCCACACACAGAGTCGCAAACACCTCGATTCTCGCACACCTTGCTTCGCACAACCAGGGCACTCGCGCACGCCAAGCACGACAGCAACAGTGACAATTCGTCGCTCGTTGCACCAACCTTGCACAGTTTGTCGCACAACACGCAACTTCGCACCACCCAGCCAACCTTGACACCCTCGCTCGCACGTCTCGCACAAGACCCTTGAACGCACCCACGCACGTTCACACAACACTCTCGCACAAGACGACACACACCCTCACATTTCGTTGTACACACATTCGCACAATTCGACCCGTCACGCACACACCCGCACCCATGGACGACTTGCACAAGTCCTTCGAACGCCTCTCGCACGCCTCGCACAACCCGACCTTGTCGAAGGCGACGAGATTCAGAGGAAAACGACGAGGGAGAAGGAGAGAAAGGAGAGAGAAAAGAAGCGGTTGAGAGAGAGGAGAGAGAATTTGAGAGAAAAGAAAGAAGCGGCTAAGAGAGAATGAGATTAGGGTTTCTGATTTTTTTGTTCTTTTTTTTCTTCTTTCCTATTTATAGGGTGGCCTTCCTAATTCTAATAGGATTTGTTTTATTTTATTTATTTCGAAATTAAAATAAACCAAACCATAATATAATTAGGTATACTGAATAGGTTGCTTAATTCAGTTATAATTGTAAGCTTACCCAAACTGTATTTTTTTTTGTAAATAATACTAAAATACTTTTCTATTCTATTCTATTCTTTATATTTTCATATTTATAAATAATAACTCCCAAAAATACGGAGTATTACACTTGCACCCAAGTCAGATAAATGTCTCTTTATTGGATACCCAAAAGAGACAAGGGGTTATTACTTCTATAACCGTCAAGTGAATAAAGTGTTTGTTGCCTGTGATGGTGTCGTTTTGAAAAGGAATTTGTTTCTAGAAAGACAAGTAGGAGTAAAATGATTCTCAAAGAAATTTGAGATGAGCAACAACTAGACGTGGTTCACACCATGTTAGAGACGGCCCGACAAGACGAAAGTCAAGTTCAGGAGATGACGCATTCAATGCGTGAACCTCCTACCGTCCCACTTGAATCTAATTCAAGCGAAGATATTCCAGAAGCTGAAGAGAACATTTCTCTTGATGCTCAGGCCCCGCGTAAGTCAAGTAGAGCAAGGATTCCAAATAAGAGGTTGTTGATTTCCTATTAACTGAAAACTCTGAAATTATGATTTTGGAGAATTCAGAACGTACTACCTACAAACAAGCTTTGACGATCCCAGAATTTGAGAAATGGCTTGAGGTCATGAAATTCGAGTTGGACTCCATATTTTGAGAATAAAGTTTGGACCTTGGTTGTAACACCCCGATAATTCTCTCTTTCTAGAAAATACTTTTATAACAAATCTAGAGAATTACCCAGGCATTATCGCCCGTGTGAAAACGTTTTGGCTTACTCAGAATTTTGCAGCGGAAAATAATTACTAAAATAAAATCAACTTTATTAAACTTATGAAATAAATGACAACTGTTTCGAAACTAAAGCACAGTAACCAAAACCTCAAACATAGTAAAGATGTCCCTACGAAAACAACTTCAACTATACTAAGTATAAGCCTCTCCATTCCAGATTCCCAATGCAATGCATCTGCAAACCTGTAATGTCAATGCAATACTGACTCTGCTCACCAGAAGGATCATCACAGGATCAATAGGCAAAGCCATGATCACACACACAAACACGCACGTAATCAGCAAAGCTGAGTACTACATATCAGGCATAAATAATCCTAAACATGATACTACAACATAAATAATAATAACATATAACAAACTGCATAACTCTTACTGAACTAGACTCTAAACTTTTATTTCTTCTTTAAATGGAATAGTTATGGGACGAGTTGTCTATACTGAAGTAGGAGATATGGGAGCTACCACATATTCCAATTGACCTGCGATATCGAGGAACCTTTGAGCTAAAAAGGAAAGGTGATCAATCCAATCCTAGGAAATACATATCACGGCGGACTATGTATCCCAACCCTTAGTGTCCAACTCTAGACGTGCACCAGTCTAAAGTCTATAACTATCTCGTTTCACTTTACGTTGCATTCATTTTATACTTGTGTTGACACCAACCAAGCACACAACACATATAACTAATAATCACATAAATCACAAAACTCCTTTTTATCTTAGAATTAACAAGTTCACAACTTATCATTCAAGACTCTTTTAACTTCTTTTATTCTTTCTAACTTGCCTGTTGAACCTAGCCAACAGTAAACTGTACCTTTATATAGGTATAACTCAAATTACCAAATAAGATCCACGGTTCTTATAAGATAAATAAATAATCTCAAAGAATCTATGTAACACATGATTCCAACTTACTTACATTAATTCACTCACGAATTAATACCAAAACTAAACTTATCTGCTTGCATCAAACTTCCATACAAACAATCTACTCATACATATTCTTAGTTTACATGTAGCACACAGGCAAGTAACATGTAAAGCAATTTCGATAAATCATATATATGAACAACAAGGTCCTATACATGATACTACAAAATAAAAACATCCCTAAGCATGTTTCTAACCATATAGCACGTAGACTATGTACGTACCTTGTATAAACGCAAGGTAGGCCACTTTTATGTTCTAAAAGTCCCCTACTATAATTCTCCGCCTACAACAATAAAATAATCAAGTAAATACTTGAACTAAAAAAAATACAGCAACTTTAAAAACGTCCCAAACCCTTTTAAACGTCTTTAAAAATCGTTTTTATAATTTAAACCCTCGTTATTTTTAATCCCTAGTATAGTACAACTATTCTAGTGATTAAAAATCATTAAAAACCTTAAAATACTAACTTTCTGAATTTCCAGCATTATAAAATTTTCTAAACTTCTGAAAATATTTTAAATGCATATAAAAATCGTATTCCAATCAAAATTCATATTCATACTTAAATATACGATTTCTAGTGATTTAAAACCCTAAAAACCATATCTTTCATGATTAAAACTAAAAATAATAAATCTGAAATTTTTTTTTTTATACATATGAACCGAAACTAATTCTTCATAATAAATAATAATTCAATCATAATCATGTAAATAGTAATAAAATAACAATAAAAATTAGGACTTTAATGGAATCTTAAAGGAGAAGTAAAGAAAACAAACCGAAATGAGGAGGAAGGGCAGCGCCGGACTGAAGGCAGCAGCAAGGACCGGCGGCAGCAGGTTTCGGCTTCAAGAAATTATTTGTGACGTTTCTTGTTCAACAAGAAATGTTACTTAGCGAAGAAGAAACGATTTTTGAGAGAAAAGAATAGAATCACGCACAAAGAGAGAGGAGAGAGAAAAGTCGAGTGAGGAGAGAGAGAATTCAGAAGTACGTGCAAGGGAGGAGAGAGAAAATAGAATGTAGGGCAAAATATTTGGGTTTTTAGATATTTAAATAGGCTAATCCTTTGGGCTTAGGAAAAGGAATTTCAATAATTAAAACTTTGATGACTAACAAGATGGGCTTATTAGGACTTTAGTCATCAAATTATCCTTTCCCTTTTTATTACTTTTGGGCTTTCGATTCCATTAAGTTTTCTTTTAAATATGCTTTTAATAATTAAACTCTTATTTAAAACATGCTTAATTAAAATATTACAATTTTATTAAGCATGAAAATATTTTTAGTTGACTTTTAAAATAGTCAACCGTTTTTAAAAGTCAAACCATTTCCAAACTCATTTGGATTTAAATATAACTACATAAATACCTTAATATATTTATGAAAATCTTTTAAAAATGTGGGGGATTACATTGGTTAACTTGCTTGATGGCGTTAACCCTATTGGATTCAAGTGGATGTTCAAATTGAAAACAAACAAAGATGAAAATGTTTATGTCTACAAAGCAAGACTCGTTGCAAAAGAAATCAAGCAAATTCATGATATAAACTATGATGAGACTTTTTCTCTTGTAGCAATGCTTAGGTCAATTTAGATACTTTTAGCGATTGCTGCATTTCACGATTACGAAATTTGGCAGATGGATGTCAAAACTGCATTCTTGAATGGGTTCTTGAATGAGGATGTGTACATGACACAGTCCGAGGTTTTTTACGATTAAGAAAATCCTAACAGGGTTTGCAAGCTTCAGAGATCCATTTATGGATTGAAGCAGGCATCGAAGCTAGAATCTTTGGTTTGATGAGGCAATCAAGAAATTTGGTTTCCTCAAAAGTGAAGAAGAAGCTTGTGTCTACAAGAAGTTTAGTGGGAGCAGCGTAGTTTTCTTAGTATGTAGATGACATACTACTCATGGGAAATGACATGCCAATGCTTGAGTCAGTCAAGGAATGCTTGTATAATATGAGCACTATAAGAGGGGGGTGAATTATAGTGAGAGAATAAGCTATACTTTTTGCGGAATTAAAAGTAAACTTGGGAACAAACAATAGGAACACGAGAGATTTAGCGAGGAAAAACTTCCTATGCCTAGTAGGAAGAAACAACCTCGACCACAAGGGATTTTAAACAACTTTCCACTATAATAGGCCTAACTCTGATTACAACCTATTACTTTTTTCTCGATTCTCAACTTAAGTCACTCAACTCAAGTTCCCAACGACAATTCCCACAATTGACGTTCCTCTCAAACTTCACTCGAAGTTCCTTTCTCTTTCTCTTTCTCTTTCTCTTGCTTCACTCAAAGCTTCTCACACTTACAAGAGTTCACTCAAACCCTTTTCTCAAAAATACACTTTGTAAAACAATGGAAGAGTAATAAACTCGATTAATGTAAGTATGAATTCTCTTAAGGAAAAGGCACTGACACTTTTAGATAAATTAAGACAAATTATCTAAGTCAGACACACTTTTGTTCAAATGAATTAGGCGCCTATTTATAGACAATTAAGACAAGACATGTTCTCCACTAATTAAACCATTATCCCATGATCTCCATGATGTTAATTAATTTAATTAAATAAATTAAATATTCTATGTCAAGTAAATAATCCACTAATCCACTACTTCACTTCATAAGAGAAGCAGTAACACATTACATGGTTTTACAAAACTTGAAGAATAATTAAACTCTTTTTATTTAGTTAAATACTTGGAGGATAATTAACTAAGCCACTATATCCACTAACTACATAAATCGTGTAGCAGTAGCTTTAGGTGTGCAATCCAATTTTTAGGAAAGAAATTAAATACTTTAGCTAGTGTTTAGGAAAAATATCTTTTTCAAAACATCTTTAATAAAACCGGAAAAACAGTTTTATAATTTTAAAATCGAAACATTTTAAAACCGGAAATATATTATTTTTTGAAAACAAAATCTTTTAAATATAATATAAAAGATAAAAGATAAAAAGATAAGATTTGACAATCGGTTAAATTAAAATCAGAAAATCTTTTTAATATCTTTTCCTAACAAACTTAAACTAAATTCCTAAAATAGTGGATCTTAGTCAAAACAACCCTAAAAACTCTAACAACTATATTGGGCACAAGTTTAACTTAGGCGCACAACATTAGAGTCTCCTAGGAGTTTCTAAATCAGTTTTAAGTCTTGTTCCCTAACCTTATTCCTATAGTGCCAGGTCTGTTCCTTTCATGGAAACTGAACCAAGTTCCTTTGAGAATTCACCACGAACTTAATTAAGCTTTTACTCAACCTTAACATGAAGATAATAAATACCCTAATGTATTCTAATCTTCATTCCATGCTTAATTCTTCATCTCTCGAACATCTTTACTTCGATCTTGATTAATTCTCCGTTTTAATCTTCAATCAAGTATTCTCTTAGCTCGAGCATGAATTACCTTGCAACAACATAAAATAAAATATACTATGTCTTTTGTGGTTAGGTCATCTTCAAAACTCAAGGGTCAACAATTTCCCCCTTTTTGAAGATGGCAACAAAAGGCATATATATAAAATAATACAACTAAGTCATATAAAATAATTTTAACAAAGTATGTAACCAAGTTAAATTAATATTATAGACTCGTTATTTTATTTTGTAAAGAGAAATATGAGAACATAAAAAAAAAAAATTTACTCTGATTTGCCTTATCTTTCCCCCTTTGGCATCTTCAAAAACATAGTCCACGATTTAAAAAGATGAATTTATTTCACTAAACACATCACACCACCAAACTTGTAGAAATAAGTTGGTTAGTATAAGCAAATAAAGCATTCAACTCTCAAAAACCGCAATCCAAGAATATTAGCCATTCATTTAGACGCACACATGCAAAAAGATAAACTTAGAATTCAAATTAACAAGTTCCATTGTAGCATGATTAAAGGAGAAGGATAGAAAAGACAAATATTAAACAAAGTTCATGTTCCCACACAAAAAAAACAAACTAAATAGAAAAGTTTATGTTTAGGAGAGGGAGGTTGTTCTCTTCTTCCACCACATCATTAAGCTTGCCATCACTTCTTGATGATTTTCGGCCATATGATCATTCCTTGAGCACAATTCTTCCAACTTCAATATCAGAGTTCATAGCTTGAATGGAGGAAGAAAGTTCACCAAGCCGAGCCATATCCTTGTTGTCCTCCAAGGCTTTGTCAACTTTGTCATTACCCCTTTTACCAACCCATTTAAATCCTTAGCTTCCGTAGCAAACTCCATCATTGCTTCCGAATGACCCATAACCAAGAAACAAAGAATCCAACTTCTAGCATGAGCTAGAGTATATGTAGAACCAATGGTAGGATTTTGAGAAGACGAGGGAGCTTTGAGAAGGATTGGTTGCGTGTTTGTTCCTTAGGTTTGGGAACAGCAGGTTGTTCCTCTAGAATGGGAACACACTGTTCCTTTGCTTTAGGAACAGAACAGGAGGGTTTTGAGGTAGAGGGAGGGATAGGATCATTTGTGGTGCTAGGGTAGAGGTGAGGCAGATTTTTGTGGAGATGGAGGAAAAGGAGGATTGGTTTCCATGGAACAGGAGTGTTCCCTAGAAGGAAGGTTAGATTCATAATCTTCCCTATCAATCACCTTACTTCATCTTCCTCAAAACTTTCTCTCATCAAGCAAAAGAAAATTAAGCACTTTCAGTTTTGAACCTTTGACTAGTCTAGTGCTTTTAAACCGGTTTCACCACCTCATCAACCACCTTCTTCCCTTTCTTCTTAGCTTCTTCTTTTTCTTATTTAATTTTCTTTTCTTTTTCTTTTTTCTTTTTTCTTTTTTCTTTTCTCTTCAATTCTTTTTCTTCTTCTTCTTCTTCCACATCATCATCATCACATCATCATCCTCATCATCATCAAGTTAGCCCTCCCTTAATACTTCTCCATTCACAACACAAACATTCAAGTTATTCAAGGCACGCACATTCAACATATTTCCCGTGATACACCAATGGACTGAGTTCCCGAAATTTTCACATTAACTTAAGTAGAATTTCGGTTACAAGGCTCCATACCAACAACAAATCCATTTTCAATCAATGACTCAATTGTTGAATCATTAAAGAGGAAAGTTTATGTGTTTGAGAGGCTAAACAATGAATATAAATTAATCCAACATGCTAACTTGAGCACGTTTGGAAAGACGAGGCAATAAGCTTTCTTAGGATGTGAAAAAAATTTTTGGTAGGGAAAGAAGATTATGATCAAGAAATGTTTTTCCCTTTTGACCACATATTAACAATCAATTGATCAAAGAAATTCCGAAAATGGATAGACCACGTTGTTTCTTGAAATAAACATCGTTCCTCTCACGGGAACACCAAGCAATTTACCCAAATTTTAGCATTAAAATCAATTTGAGTTCCTTTACCAAAGTGGAACAATTTCCTTCTTCATCCATGGAAAAGTTTTCACAAAATTCGTCCATAATTTAGGAATCAAACTATTTCCATAACATTTCACAAAAAGATTTCCCAACCTTGAAACTTAATCATATTGAGCAATTGACGAAAATTTACTCTTTTGCACCAAGAAACATCAATAAAAAGTCCATGACATACCTAGATGTGGAATTTTTTCGAGCAACTGTTGTTCCTCTCTCGGAACATCTGATTCCCCCTCACTTGTTGCATGTGATTCTTCAACCTCCATTTCAACGTTCTCTCATTGTTCTTCCTTTTCCTTAGAATTCTTTGATGGAATTGGAGAAATATCCATGGGGTAGGTGATTCAATTTTAAGGAGGAAGGAGAGGGTTTTTCGGCTTTGTGGGAGAGAGAGAGTGGAAGTTTTTGGTTCATATTTGTGGAGTATTTTCGGTTTTATGAGAAGAAAAAAAATTTTTTTTGGTTTAAGGAAAGAATAAAAAATAAAACCGTGTATTTACACGTTTTTAAGAAAAAAATCTTCTATCTAATTTGAAAAAAATATCTTCAACTAACTTGAGAGATATAAAGGAAAAATCAGATTTTTAGGAAAAAAAAAATCTGAACAGAATATTTTTGGATTTTAGAATTTTAAAAGAAAAAAATTTAAACTTAACACGTTGGGAACAGCGTTTGGGAACAATGAATGGAAACAAGAAATTTTGCTACTTTGGAACACCATTAATTCTTTTAATCCTTTGTCATCACTTAAGGCATAGAATTGTCTTATGAACAATAAGGGGAATATTATTGGACATTGGTGAGCAGTTTTCAGACATTTTTACTTATACAATGAAATAATCATATAAGATTGTGATGTATTTAAGCAAATAAAAACATCGAATATGCACATCAAGACATAATGCCAAAGAATTAACACAAAGGGGAATATTGTAGCAATCATTTCAACTTGATTAAGCCAAGTTCAAGTCTCAATTTCTCAAACCTATCTCTATTTAAGGGCTTTGTCAAATGTCTGCAATTTGACGTTCAGTCTCACAGAATTCCATTTAAATAAGACCCTTTTAACATTATCTTTCAGAAAGTGATGCCTAATATGGATGTGTTTGACTCTTGAATGATGACGGGATCTTTAGAAATACTAATAGCACTAGTATTATCACAATAGATGGGAACACATTCAAAGTAATTCCATAGTCACGTAGTTGTTGTTTTATCCATAGCATTTGGGAACAACATGCTGCTGCAACATATTCAGCCTCTGCTGTAGATAAAGCAACTGTGTTTTGCTTCTTGGTGCTCCAAGAAACTAAACTATGACTAAGGAACTGAACCATACCTGATGTACTCTTTCTATTGACCAGATCTCCTGCATAGTCAGCATCCGCAAATCCTTTCAATTCAAAGGTATCACTTCTCGAATAGAATAGGCTTAAATCATCTGTTCCCTTGAGGTATCTTAGGATTCTCTTCACAGCTGTGAGATGAGATTCCTTTGGATTGGCTTGAAACCTTGCACATAACCCTACACTGAAAGCAATATCAGGACGACTTGCAGTTAGATATAGTAATGAGCCAATCATACCTCGATATTGGTTTGATCCACACTTGTTCCTATAGAATCTTCATCCAATCTGGTTGAATTCCCATAGGTGTATGATTTACTTTGGATGCTTCCAAACCATACTTTTTCAATAGTTCCTTTATGTACTTTTGTTGATGGATGTAGATTCCTTCTTCTGTTTGCTTGATTTGCAACCCCAAGAAGAAGTTGAGCTCACCCATCATACTCATTTCAAATTCTTTACTCATGAGATTAGCAAAGTCCTTGCACAAAGATTCATTAGTGGCACCAAATATAATATCATCAACATATATTTGAACAACTAATAAATGTTTTCCTTTTGATTTTAAAAACAAGGTTCGATCCAATTTTCCTCTTTTAAACTCATTTTCAAGAAGGAACTTAGAAAGTCTTTCATACCATGCTCTTGGAGCTTGCTTTAACCCATAAAGAGCTTTGTCAAGCTTAAAGACATGATTAGGAAATTCTTTATTTTCAAAACCTGGAGGTTGTTCTACAAATACCTCCTCATTAAGATAACCATTTAGAAAAGCACATTTTACATCCATTTGATACAATTTGAAACCCATGAAGGCAGCAAAAGCTATGAAGATTCTAATTGCTTCCAATCTTGCAACTGGAGCAAAAGTTTCTTCATAATCAATGCCTTCCTGTTGATTGTATCCTTTCACAACTAACCTGGCCTTGTTTCTTATGATAGTTCCGAACTCATCTAATTTGTTTCGAAACACCCACTTTAAACCAATAACCTTGTTATGTTTAGGCTTAGGTTCAAGGTGCCAAACTTTGTTTCTTTCAAATTGATGAAGTTCATCCTGCATTGCTACGATCCAATCAGCATCAGTGAGAGCTTCTTCATGATTCCTAGGTTCCAACATAGAAAGAAAAGCATGAAAAGCACAAAATTTTTCAATTGAGATCTTGTTTGAGTTCCCTTATTTATGTCACTGATTATTAGTTCCACAGGATGGGAACGATGAGTTTTCCAAGGCTTTGGTTGGAAATCCTGGATGGAAACTTGGTTTCCTTGATCATCTTCTTTCCCTGTACTTGGGAACCAGGTTCAACAATAGTGGATTCATTCACTTGGTATCATCACTTAGTTCTCTTCTTCCTCATTGGGAACAGGAACAGGATGTTGTTCCCTTGGCTTTGTTCCCATGACTTCGTCTTCCAAAGTCTCATCAATAAGACTTGATCTTTTGCAATCCTATTTCGAAGTCATCTTCAACCTGTGTGCTTGCATCAAATTTATCTGTTTCATCAAAAATAACATGCACACTTTCTTCTACACACATAGACCTTTTATTATACACTCTATAAGCCTTGCTACTAGAAGTATCCTAAGAATACAGCTTCATCACTTCTAGCATCAAATTTTCCAAATTTTGTTTCCCATTATTATGAACAAAACATTTACATCCAAATGTTCTGAAATATGTAATATTGGGCTTTTTACCAAAATACAGCTCATAGGGTTTTATTTAATAAAGGTCTTACCATGGCTCGATTTATAATATTGACAAGCAGTATTCACAGCTTCTGCCCAAAAGTTTTTAGGAAACCACTAGCTATCAACATAGTCCTAGCCATTCTTCTATGTTCTATTCTTCCTTTCAACAACACCATTTTGTTGAGGTGTTCTAGGGGCTGAGAAATTGTGATCTAATCCATTGTCTTCCTAAAGTCATAACTAATTTTCAAATTCTTTACCATGGTCGGATCTAAGTGTAGAAGTTTTGACCACTCAAATTTTGACTTTCTTTGCAAAGACAAGGAACTCATCATAAGTCTCGTCCTTGCTAGAAAGAAAAATAACCCAAGTAAATCTAGAGAAGTCATCTACAATTACAACACATATTTCTTTCCACTCCTACTTTGTATCCTCATAGGTCCACATAAATCCATATGATTAACTCTAAAGGTCTTGTGGTACTTACACATTCTTGGACTTGAAAGAGGACCTAACATGCTTACCTTTTGCGCATGCATCACAACATGATCTAAATGAAACTTAGTAGAGGGTAAACCTAAAACTAGTTCTTTAGAACGCAGTTTGTCAAGCAAGGAAAAGCTAGCATGACCTAGACGCTTGTGCCATAAAATGAATCATCATCAATAACACTAAGGCATGTGAATTGTTTTTGGGAACAAGGTTGAGATCCACAACATATGTGTTCCCTTTCCTTGTTCCTTCCAAAATGATATCCTTTGTGCTATTGTTGACAATTAAACATTTTTCACTATTAAACTTCACACAGTTCCTTTTATCACAGAATTGGGAAATACTTAACAAGTTATGCTTTAATCCATCAACTAGAAAACAATTTCTATGGAATGTGACGATGACTTACCAACTTTGCCCATGGCAACTATGTTACCTTTCTTGTTGTCACCAAAAGTCACACTTCCACCATTATAGGCTGAGAGTGAGAGAAATCTTGATTTATCTCCAGTCATATGCTTAGAACAACCACTGTCTAGGTACCATGTGTTGTTCCCCCTCACTCCAACCTGCAAGAAAACTAATTGTTAGAGTTAGGAACCCAATCTTTCTTGGGTTCCTTTCCTTCAGGAACAATAGATTTCTTTTTCCAAATTACTCTACTTGTTTCCAAGTTCTCATTATGCGACCAAGTCTTTTAGGACAAGAGTTCCTAAAATGACCAGTGTTCCCACAAAACATACAAACTTTATCACTTGGTAAATCAACTCTTTTTTTAGGTTTTTCAAATTTCTTTTTGTGATTAAAACCAAGACCTTCAGTTCGTTTTGTTTGAGGGTTCTTAATCCAGTTTGGAATAGGTAGCATTTTCTTTTCATTTCTCATTTGGTGCAGTTCCCCTACAAGTTCTTATTTTCAATTTCCAAAAATGAAACATGATTTTTCAATTCGTTTATTTCAGATTTGAAACTTTGCAAGGGAACTGACTTAATGTCAAATGAACTTACTTCAGGACCAAACTCTTTTATTGTGATAACTCAAGCTTAACAAGTAGTTCTCATTTTTAAGATTTTCGAAATCCTCTTTTAATTTAAGATTTTTGTCAAACAATTCGAAAAATCTTTTCTCAATATCAATTCGAACACTTTTAAGCCAAGAGGTATGTTCCTTTGCTACATTAAAGCATGTTGACATTGTTTTAGTTAAAGTCTCATCTTTGCAATCATTTACAGCGTCAACAATAAACTCAAATAATTTTTCTTTACTTAAAGAATTAAGACGAGTTTTGATGGTGTCTAGACTTGCCTCAAGAGATTCAATCTCTTCATCAGATTCGGAATTGTCAAGAGCCATAAGACAGAAGTTTGCAGTCTCCTCATTTGGTTGAGGATCATCTTCTTCTCGAGTCAGAGTCTCCCCATGCAGCAACCATAGCTTTCTTCATGTCAGATCGAGTATAGGATTTTTGTATTCTTGTTCCTATCTCTTTCGTTCCCTTCCTTTGCCTTTTTCTTGTTCCCATTGGGGACAATCCTTGATGAAGTGCTCAGAACTGCCACACTTATGACAAACAAGTTTGTTAGAATATTTCTTATTCTTACCTTTGTAATCTCCATTCTTCATGTTCCTAAACATTCTTTTGAATTTTCGGACCATGAGAGCGGATTCTTCTTCATCAGTTTCTAAGGCTATCAATTTTTGCTTGGACATGTCTCCATTCTCATTGTCTAATTGCAACTCATGAGTCATAAGGAACCAGCAAGTTGTTCCAAATTGAATCTTTAAAGTCCTTAGTTTCCTGTAAGGCAGTTACCTTAGCCATCCACGATCCCTAGGAAGGCTCCTTAGGACCTTTCGTACCTGTTCCTCAGATGTAATCACTTTACCAAGAGATGTTAGCTCATTAATAATATTAGTAAAGCGTGTAAACATGTCTTGGATAGACTCTTTTGATTTCATTTGAAAAAGTTCATATTGGTTCATCAAAAGATCTATTTTTGATCTCTTAACTTCACTCGTACCTTCATGAGTGACTTCAAGAAGATCCCAAATTTGTTTTGCGGTTTTACATCCCATGACACGATTGTGTTCATGAGGTCCAAGACCACAATGAAGCAGTTTTATAGCAAGAGCATTAATTTCCATCTTTTCGAAATCAGCTTTATCAAAATCAGATATAGATTTAGGAATTACCTCATTCTTGTCATTAGTGGTAGTGACTTCAAAATCACCTACCTCTATGACTCTCCATACCTGGTAATTGTCGGCTTTGATAAAGATCTCCATTCTGTTCTTCCAGTAAGTGTAAAACTTACCATTGAACATTGGTGGCCTCTGCGTAGAGTACCCTTCTTCCAGTTTCTCTCTAGTATTCATATTTTTCAAGATCTTGAACTCAACAGGGTTTCCTGAATATTAGAGTTCCCGCTCTGATACCAATTGTTGTATAATATGAGCATTATAAGAGGGGGGGTGAATTATAGTGAGAGAATAAGCTATACTTTTTGCGGAATTAAAAGTAAACTTGGGAACAAACAATGGGAACACGAGAGATTTTACGAGGAAAAACTTCCTAGGCCTAGTAGGAAGAAACAACCTCGACCACAAGGGATTTTAAACAACTTTCCACTATAATAGGCCAAAACAACTCTGATTACAACCTATTACTTTTCTCTCGATTCTCAACTTAAGTCACTCAACTCAAGTTCCCAACGACAGTTCCCAACAACTGACGTTTTCTCTCAAACTTCACTCGAAGTTTCTTTCTCTTTCTCTTTCTCTTTCTCTTGCTTCACTCAAAGCTTTCTCACACTTACAAGAGTTCACTCAAACCCTTTTTCTCAAAAATACACTTTGTAAAACAATGGAAGAGTAAAAACTCGATTAATGTAAGTATGAATTCTCTTAAGGAAAAGGCACTGACACTTTAGATAACTTAAGACAAATTAACTAAGTCAGACACATTTTTCTCAAATGAATTAGGCGCCTATTTATAGACAATTAAGACAAGACATGTCTCCACTATAACCATTATCACATGATCTTCCATGATGTTAATTAATTAATTAAATTAAATTAATATTCATGTCAAGTAAATGCATCCACTAATCCACTACTTCACTTCATAAGAAGCAGTAACAATTACGTGGTTTTCAAAACTTGGAGAATAATTATAATCTTTTTAATTTAATTAAATACTTGGAGGATAATTAACTTAAGCCACTAAATCCACTAACTACATAAATGTGAGCAGTAACTCATCAATTTTTAGGAAATAAATAAAAACTTTAGCGTTTTTAGGAAAAATATCTTTTTCAAATATCTTTTAATAAAACCGGAAAACAGTTTTATTATTTAAAAATCCGAAACATTTTAAAAACCGGAAAATATTATTTTTCGAAAACAAAATCTTTTAAATAAAATATAAAGATAATAAATTTAAAAAGATAAGATTTGAAAATCATTAATTTAAAATCAAAAATCTTTTTAAAATCTTTTCCTAACAAACTTAAACTAATTCCTAAAATATGGATCTTAGTAAAACAACCTAAAAACTCTAACAACTATATTGGGCACAATTACTTAGGCGCACAAATTAGAGTCTCTTAGAGTTCCTAAATTAGTTTTAAGTCTTGTTCCCTAACCTTGTTCCTTATAGTGCCAGGTCTGTTCCTTTCATGGAACGAACCAAGTTCCTTTGAGAATTCACCACGAACTTAATAAGCTTTACTCAACCTTAACAGAAGATTAATAAATACCCTAATGTATTCTAATCTTCATTCCATGCTTGATTCTTCATCTCTTGAACATCTTTACTTCGATCTTGATTAATTCTCCGTTTAATCTTCAATCAAGTATTCTCTTAGCTCGAGCATGAATTACCTTGCAACAACATAAATAAAATATACTATGTCTTTTGTGGTTAGGTCATCTTCAAAACTCAAGGGTCAACAAAGGATAATTGTACTATTATTGGAATAAGTCAAGAAACTTATATTGATAAAGTTCTTGCAAGGTTCAACATGGAAAACTCGAAAAGAGGATCCGTTCCCATGTCACATGGCATACTGCTTAGCAAAAGTCAGTGCCTGACTGAGCCTGATGAGTTAAAGCGAATGAGTAGCGTCCGTTATGCTCCAGCTATAGGATCTATCATGTATGCCATGATAAGTACTTGACCAGATGTTGCATATGCATTGAGCATGTGTAGCAGGTACCAAGTAAATCCAGGAGAAGCACACTAGACTGCAGCTAAGAGCATCCTTAAGTACTTGAGGAGGACTAAAGGCATGTTCTTAGTTTATGGAGGAGAAAGTGAGTTGGTTGTTAAAGGTTATACTGATGCTATAACACTCCCACAACCCCTCCTTATATAAACTAGGAGACATTACGGAGGTTGTTATGCCACACATGATAATACTTAAGGCTAATCAGAGAATACATCGGACGTCTTTTAAAATAAATTAGAAATACTTTAATACAACTGAAATAAGAAAGTATGTAAATGAGTTACAAACTCGGAGACTATCCCATACTAGTCCCATCTTCAAAACAAGTTAAACCTTGACCCCAATGGTCAAGAATAGTCAAACATATAATTTAAAATAACTTAATTGAGAATGTACTCTCGTGTATTATAATTCCCATCCGGATGCTTATGATTCCCATGCACATCAAGAACTTGTACCTGAAACTTCTCCTCTAAGCTCTGCTCGCCAAATGGGTCATCACAGGGTTGTTGAGGAAAAACAACAATAAAAAAAAAAAACAAAGAAACACATACATCAGCCACGTTGAGTACATAACACAACTAAACTAATGCGAATAATAATGCATGCAATCTTC
Organism: Beta vulgaris subsp. vulgaris; assembly: GCF_026745355.1. Taxonomy (NCBI): domain Eukaryota; kingdom Viridiplantae; phylum Streptophyta; class Magnoliopsida; order Caryophyllales; family Amaranthaceae; genus Beta; species Beta vulgaris. The sequence continues at coordinate 23,227,734 of NC_079202.1, forward strand.
AACAACTTCGGCTTGCTCTTCTTATGACTCTACATGCGACAAACACATAACTGTACTTACTAAATACTTTATTTTAATATTATTTGGCAATGAACGGGCACCGTCCTCCTCTTCGAATCATACGGACTACTATTCCTTGTGTAAGAGATCCCACACCTCTTACTAAAGTTCATGAACTTAAAAACCTGACTCGAGAATTTTAAGCTTGTTAGTAATGAAAGAGGGTGAGAGTGAGCCTCTAGACTC
>NC_079202.1:23261250-23267896 GCF_026745355.1 Beta vulgaris subsp. vulgaris
ATCTTGGATGACCCTGTTCCTAATCGGAGGAACCGAAACCTAAGAGGCGCAAACACATTGCCATTAAGCCTAAACCTTCTGTCCCTTAGAGAGTGAGGAAGAGCACTCGTATAAAGATTGCTCAAGGACTCTCCATTAGTCCTTTCGGATGCTGAGGAACCAGAACCCTCAACTCTCAAGGAACCCACTCCACCACCATCTCCTAAACTCTATGTTCCTTTCACAAAATTGCCCTCCATTTCACCCTCATCTTTCTCTGTTCCTTCCAGTTTTGAGCAGTTGAAGGATGAAATGAAAGGCCCAAACCCTTTTCCTTCCACCTCCACAACTCTTCTACCAACACCACCATTTTTACCTCCACTTTATCACCCTTCACCTTCTGTTTCCATTCCAGGAACAGATGACCCTTCTATACTCCCTCCTCCAGTTCCTTCACAAACCCCCATCTGCCTCAAGTTCCAAGGGTAAGGAACAGGACACTCCGGATGATGCTAACTGGGTAAATGATGTTTGTCTTCCTGCTCAACATATGATCAAATTTTACAATCATCTTCATTGGACTTTGGATGCTAAAACTGATACAATGGTAAGTCTTATGAAGAGCTTGAGTGATACAGTGGTTGCACAACAAAAGAAGATGGACTCTATGGCCCGTGCCTTGGAGGAGTTGAAGGAACAGGTTGGACTCAACCATGGGGTGGTGATGAAGAAATTAGAGGATGTGGTGGAAGAAGAAGTTGTAGAGGAACACCATTCCCCTTCCCTTTCTTAGTTTTTTTTTTGTTGTTGTTCCTGTTTCCTTAATCAAGGAACACAACTTTTGTTTAATCCTTTTTTTTTTTCTTTTCTTTCTTTGTTTTGTTATGGAACAAGTGCTATATAATCAATGACTTTTATTACTATGTCTGTGTTTCCGAATGATTTGCATAATTTCTTCCTTGGAATGGCTAGTATTATGTGATTGATGTTTGAGCCAGTTTACTCTTTGATTTTCTAACTTAACCACCAATGGTGCTTGTATATTGGTCTTAAGGTGTTAAATCAATTCATCAATACATGCAGAGTCTATTCTTTTTGAGGATGACAAAGGGGGAAAATGATTTAAGGAACAAACTGTACTAGAAAAAATGAGAAAATTAAAAAAATGGATAAGGTAAATGAAAAATCAAAAATAGATTAAGGTAAATGAAAAATCAAAATTCAGTTACTTAATAATTGTGTTTTATTTTTCATTTTCTTCTTTAATTTTATCATTATCATTCACTTATATTATTTGTTATTTCCTTAGTTTGTACCTTTGTTGTCATCATCAAAAAGGGGAAATTGTTGAACCCTAGTTTTGATGATGACAAAGAAACAAAGATGCAAACTAAGTAGTGAACTAATGAGTTATTTAAGTGTATGATGTTTAAGGTATCAATGAAAGGAACTGGGAGAATACGAAGTCAAGGAAGAAGTCAAGAGAGGATTTCAAAGGCTAAGTAAAGAAGTTTCTAAGTTGATACTGGAGCAAGCATTGGATCAAGAAGAATAGAAGCTAGGCGTTTTATTTTCTAGTTCCAATGTAAAGGAACAAAGAAAGAATGGTAAGGAACAGTGGCAACATTATTTGAGAATGAGAGTTTGTTCCTTTGTAAGGAACAAACTAAGTGGCACTAAAGAAATGTTAAAGGAACTTAGTTAATAAAAGGAACTAGACTTAGGCGTGCAACAATATAACGGTTAAAAATATATTTGAGTAAGTCATGCCTAAATTATAGGAAATTAGTTATATCTAATTTCAAATGATAAAATCAGTTTTAAAAAGAAAATCTGTTTAAAAAAAAAAGATTTTATTTTTCGGAAAAATAAGAAAATAAATATCCGGTTTTTAGAAAGAATTTTGTTTAAAAGATATTATTTTCTTAAAGATTAAAAATTCAGTTTTAAAGATAAAAGTTGTTTTTATAAAACTGATTTTCGGATAAAGCTCAAGGAACTCCTATTGCTTAGGAGTAGTGGCTAAAATATATCCACGTTCATTTATAGTTCATGGGATCATGGGACATGATGTGAAACGTGTTCCTTAGGGGAAGGAACTCATGGGTTAATGGACTAAATGTACTCTAGTTTTAATCCCACGTTCTTATGATTAACACTATAAATATTGAAGTCTAGATAAGTTCCAAAGTGTGTCTGACTAAGTAATTAAGTGAGTTTAACTAATTAAGTGTCAGTGCCTTCATTCTCTCATAATAGCCATTTGTTCTTTGCCTCTTACTCTAATTCTACTAAGCTTATTTCGATCAATTGTATTTTGGTTTTTGGGGTAAGGGAACTTTGAGTGAAGTTCTGTAAGAGAGAGGCTTTGAGTGAAGCTTGTATGTGTGAGAAAACTTCGAGTGAAGTTGAGAGGAACTGCTATTAAGGGAACAGTGGCTCAGGAACTTGAGTTTAGGAACTCAAGGTGTGGCTCGAGTTAGAATTAGGTTGTAACAAAGTTGTTTGGCCTAATTAGTGAAAGTGTTGAGTTTAAAATCCCTAGTGGTCGAGGTTGTTTCTTCTTGTTGGGCCCAAGAAGTTTTTCCTCGTAAAAATCCCTTGTGTTCCTCTAGCTTGTTTATTTGTTTAAGTTTTAATTTCCGCAAAAAGTTACTTTTATTTCTACACCTACAATTCACCCTCCCCCCCTCTTGTAGTGTTCCTAGGGAAATAACAGTTTTTGTATGCCCTAATATGTTATACGGGATTGTTTATGCTTAAGTTATTGTGATGTTTTTGCAATTCTTTGTTTAAAGTGATATGCATGCAATGCGTATATATTGATAGACTCACCAATGGGAGGGGAAGGGAAATCTAAGGAATGGTTTGGTACTTGTTGTTTGATGATAACTTGAAATCGCTTGAATGCGATTATTGTTTGATGAATATTGGAATCGCTTGAATGCGATTGTTTTTATGTACATCATATTGCCTAGATACCCTTCAAGACTTACTCATTAGGAGTAAGTCTTGAATAGTCCCCGTTTTGGGACTGTTCTTAAACGTCACATCTCACTTAGGTGGTGAATGTGTGTTGATTCTTTGATTCTAAGTGAAATACGGTTAGTCATTTCCCTAATTTGTTCTCCGGGTACATATAAGATAAACAATTATCTTTATCGTGTACTTGGAGAACTGAAGGGAAATGCTGCCAAATTTTACTTAGAATCAAAGATGATACATGCATTCACTAGTGGGATTGGACGTTTAAGGATGGGTTAGGTTGGAGTGATAAGGACCCAATGGAAGCATGCATTGAATATTAGTTTTTGTTGTGTTGGAGTTATGTGAATTTTAAATTGATAATAATTTGTTATGTATGTGTTGGGGTTTTTAGAAATGGATCGAAGTTGGATGTATGGAAAGCGGAATACGTTGGAGTTCGTAGAAGGTGTGAATGAGTTTTGTAAACGTGCTGTAGAACATCAACAACTTACTTGCGAGGCTGAGATTTATTGTCCATGTGTTGATTGCTACAATGTGAATATGATTTCTGATATTAGGACCATAAGGGATCATCTTATCGTCGTGGATTTAGGGCTGAGTATTATATTTGGTTATGGCATGGTGAGAGGGAAAATATACTCAGGATAGGGTTAATGTTGATGTTGGCACTAGTAATTCATTAGAGATTGATATGTCGAATGTCGGGGTTGAGAATGAAGTTGTGATAAGATCATGTTAGGATTGAAGTGATGATGTAGTAGGTGATGAAAATGACAACGGAGATAATAGTGACACTGAGGATGAAGAGTTTGGTGATCGATAGGTGAGATGTTGGAAGGGGCTCGTGACCATTTTAATGAGCGGCCACGAGTGTTTGACAGTTTGTCTGAAGCTGCTGGGAAACCCCTTTATCCAGGGTGTACAAAATACACTCAATTGAGTGGGATTTTAACTCTTTTAACATAAAAGCGAAATAATTTACTGATGTACTTCACAAACTCTTAGAAGCTTTACAGATATGTTTCCTGAGGGTAATTTGTTACCAAAATCTACCTACTATGCCAAAAAATTAATGTGTCCTTTGGGTTTGGAATATGAGCGTCGATGCATGTCCGAATGATTGCATGTTGTATCGAAATGAGTATGCGGACCTTTATGAATGCCCGAGGTGTGGTAAGTCCCGCTACAAATTGCCGGATGGGGTTGGCCCGGACCGGGAATACTGGTCCTTCTGCGAAAGTGTTGTGGTATCTTCCAGTTGTGCCAAGGTTTAGGAGGCTCTTTTCTATCAAAGAAGATGCACAAAACCTAAGATGGCATGCTGATCGCAGAAAGAAAGATGGGATGCTTAGGCATCCAGCAGATTCTCCTCAATGGAAAGCTATCGATTCCAGATATAGAGACTTTGGTCAGGAAGCTAGGAACTTGAGACTTGCATTGTGTACGGACGGAATGAACCTTACGGTACTTTGAGTAGTCAACATAGCTTGGCCTGTTCTTTTAGTGATATACAATCTTCCTCCATGGTTGTGCATGAAGCGGAAATATATTATGTTGTCTCTTTTAATTTCTGGGCCTAAGCAGCCGGGAAATGATATAGACATATATCTTGCACCTCTCATCGAAGATCTCAAAAAGATGTGGGACGAAGGTGTTATGGTGTTTGATGCGTATTCTAATGAAGATTTCAGGCTTCGTGCTATGCTATGTACTATAAATGATTATCTGCCTATTAAATTTATCAGGGTATAAGATCAAAGGGAAAAAGGCATGTCCCATTTGTGAGAATGGTATGGAGGCTACACATTTGCCACATTGTGGGAAATTATCTATATCATTAATAGACAATTCCTACATAGTTCTCATCCATATTGAAAGAAAAAGCACCATTTAACGGGTTTGTTGAAAATGATCCAGCTCCTAGACCGTTAACTGGAAAAGAAGTTTATAATCGTGTTAAGGGGATGGGAACAATATTTGGTAAGGGGGTTAAACCTTCGGAAGACGATGGTGTCATTTGGAAAAAAGAGTCTATATTCTGGAGACTTCCTTATTGGAAATACTTACCAGTTAGACATTGTCTCGACGTAATGCATATTGAAAAAAATGTTTGTGATGCAATTATCGGTACTCTGTTGAATATGCCAGGAAAGACTAAGGATGGTCTTAAGGTTCGTAGAGATATGGAGAAATTGAAGATTCGGCCTAATTTATGGCCAAAGGTTAAGGAAAAGGCTAAGAAAGGAAAGGGAACAACAACGTATTTGCCTCCAGCTTGCTATACATTGTCTAGGAAAGAGAAACGATTGTTCTGTGAGTGTTTATAGGTATTAAGGTTCCCACTGGATACTCATCTAACATGAGAAGACTTGTTTCATGACTGATCTGAAATTAATTGGGTTGAAGTCTCATGACTGTCATGTGATGATGCAAGTGTTTTTGCCGATTGCAATACGCGGATTCTTCCAAAACATGTCAGACTTGCTATCACGAGGTTGTGTTCATTTTTCAATACCATATGCAACAAGGTACTTGATCCTGATAGTTGGATGCTTTGCAAAATGAGGTGGTGATCACACTTTGTCAATTTGAGATGTATTTTCCACCTTCTTTTTTTGACATTATGGTTCACTTAGTCCTTCATTTGGTAAGGGAGATTAATGTGTGGTCCTGTGTTTTTAAGATGGGCATACCCTTTTGAGAGACATATGGGTTCTTTGAAAAAGAAAGTGAAGAATCCAGCAAGACCAGAGGCGAGTATTATTCAAGGAACAATTGCCGAAGAGGTTGGAGGATATTGTTCTTCTTATTTTGCTAAGGCTGTGACGATAGGTCTTCCAAAGTCCAGACACGAGGGTAGATTAGAAGGCAAAGGTGGGGTCGGAATGCGACATATTCACCTTCATTGGATGAGTTGCATAAAGCTCATCTTTTGTGTTGCACCATGTTACTGAAGTTAATCCATACTTAGAAAGACATATGCGTGAATTGCGTCACAAAAATCCGTCAAAAGGGGAGAGGGCATTGATGAATGAGCATAACAGGTCGTTCATTGACTGGTTTCACAATAAAGTAATGGTGAATTGTCTGCAAAAAACCATCATGTACCTGATACAATTAAGTGGTTGGCATACGGTCCACGTGACAGTTTTAACTCTATGAAGGTATGATATCAATGGTTATACCTTTTACACTGAACGTCAGGATAAGAAATCAAAGGTGGTCCAGAATTGTGGGGTTTCAACGTTGCATCATCTAGGGAGTATGCGAGTGCAAAGGATAAAACTCCGATTGATGCTACACAATCATATTATGGGATCATTCAAGAAATATGGGAGCTCGATTATTGTGACTTCACTATGCCTATTTTTCGATGCAAGTGGGCGGATAATAGACGTGGTTTGCAAAGGGATGAGTGCGGTTTTACTCTGTCGATATGAGTCGTCTGCGTGACACTGAAGAACCTTTTATCCTCGCATCGCAAGCAAAACAAGTGTTCTATGTATCTGATCCTGTAGACACTCAGTGGTGCATTGTTGTTAATGGTAAAAGGCGAATTTTAGGAGTTGTGATGTTGACGACGAAGAAGAATATGATAAGTTTGATGATATCCCCCTTTCTCAATCCCAAATGATGATATGATGAATGTGTTGATACTGAAAATAGTTACATGCGAATG